>NW_025423495.1:466115-766115 GCF_020740685.1 Jaculus jaculus
TGCAGATGAGGGAGACTATCTGTGATTTTTTTTTCTGTGATTGGGAAGTTCGCCTGAGAATGATCTGTTGCAGGTTCAACCATTTTTACCTCAAATTTCTTTGTGTCGTTTTTTTTTTTACTGCTGTATAGAATTCCATTGTGTAGATATACCACATCTTTGTTATCCATTCTTCTAATGATGGGACATCTGGGTTGATTCCAGCTTTTAGCTATGTACGAATTGAGCCACTACAAAACATGGTTGAAGCAAATCTCTCTGGCCTGTGGTTTGAAGGTTTTAGGGTAGATGCCCAGTAAGGGTATAACTGGGCTCTGTTGGTATGTCTATAGTCAGCTTTTTCAGGAGTCTCCATATTGCTTTCCAAAGTGGTTGTACCATCCTACATTCCCCACCAATAGTGAATGGAGTGTTCCTGCTTCTCCATATCTTGCCAGCATTTATTTTAATTTGATTTTTTGATGTTGGCTATCTTTATTGTGGTAAGGTGGAATCACATAGTTGTTTTAATTTGCATTTCTCTGATGATTAGGGATGATGAACATTTTCTTAAGTGGATGTTTTCCATTTGTATATCTTGCTCTGTGAATTGCACTGTTCAACTCTGTGCCCCCATTTTGTTGAATGCGGGTATTTGCCTTCTTATTGTTTAGACTTTTGAGTTCTTTGTAGATTTAGAGATTCGGCCTCTATCAGTTGGATAACCTGCAAATATTTTCTCCCATTCTGTGGGTATTTCTTATTGGGCTTTGCTTATTATAAGCTTGTCTGTAAAGAAACTCTTCAGGTTCATATGATCCCATTGGTTGAGTGACTGTTTAAGCACTTGAGCCACTGGGTTTTTGTTCAGGAAGTCTTTTTCCATTCCTATATCATGGAAAGTACTTCCTACATTTTCTTCCAGTAGTATTCGAGTTTCTGGTCTTATGTTGAGGTCTTTGATCCATTTGGATTTGAGTGTAGTTCATGGTGAAATGTGTCCGATCAAGTTTTAGTTTCCTGCATGTGGTTATCCAGTTTGTCCAGCACCATTTGTTGAAGATGCTATCTTTTTTTCCAGCCTATATTGTTCGGGCCTTTGTCAAATATCAAGTAGCTATAGTTGCTTGACCCAAAATCCGGGGTCCTCCAGTCTATTCCATTGGTCTTTACTCCTGTTTTTATGTCAGTACCATGCTGTTGTTATTACTATGGCTTTGTAGTATAGGTTTAGATCAGGTTATGGTGATGCCACCAGAGGTATTTCTTTTGCTGAGGATATGTTTAGATATGCGAGGCCTTCTGCCTTTCCATATGAAATTTGAGATCATTTTTTCTATCTCTGTGAAGAACACTGTAGGGATTTTAATTGGAATTGCATTAAATCTATATATTGCCTTTGGTAGGATTGTCATCTTCACAATGTTAATTCTGCATATCCAGGAGCATGGGAGGTCTTTCCATCTTCTCCAGTCTTCCTTAATTTCTTTTTTGAGAGTTTTTGTATTCTCGTTGTATAGGTCTTTTACTTCCTTGGTTAATGTTATTCCAAGGTATTTTATTTTAATTTTTTTTGCTATTGAAAATGGGACTTTGCCCTTTATTTCTTTTTCTGTATCTTTGTCATTTGCATACAGAAATGCTACTGATTTTTGTGCATTGATTTTGTATCCTGCTACTTTGCTATAGGAGTTAATCACCTTCATGAGTTTTGGGATGGAGTCTCTCGGGTCTCTTACATATACAATCATGTCATCAGTGAATAGAGCTAACTTAACTTCTTCCTTTCCAAATTGTATCCATTTTATTTCCTTCTCCTGCCTTATTGCTTGAGCTAGGACTTCAAGAACTATATTGAAAAGCAGAGGTGAGAGAGGACATCCCTGTCTTGTTCCTGATCTCAATGGGAATTCCTCCAGTCTCTCTCCATTAAGTATTATTTGGGCCTTTGGAGCTTTTATATTGCCTTTATTATCGTAAGATGTGAACTGGCCATGCTGATTCCTCTCCTATGTTTTGATCATGAAGTGATGTTGTATCTTGTCAAAGGACTTTTTCTGCATTTATCGAAATGATCATGTGGTGTTTACGTTTAATCTTGTTTATGTGGTGTATTACATTGACAGATTTTCATATGTTGAACCACTCTTGTGTTCCTTGGATAAAGCCCACTTGGTCAAGGTGGATAATGCTTTTGATTTGTTGTTGGATTTGATTTGCGAGTATTTTATTCAGGATCTTTGCATCTATGTTCATTAGGGAAATAGGCCGGTAGTTTTCTTTTCTTGTGGCATCTCTGCCTGGGTTTGGGATTAGGGTGATACTAGCTTCATAAAAGGAGTTGGGTAGCTTTCCCTGTTCTTCAATTGTGTGGCACAGTTTTAGAAAGATTGGTTTGAGTTCTTCCATGAAGGTTTGATAAAAATTTGGCTGGGAATCCATCTGGTCCTGGACTCTTCTTTTCTGGGAGGTTTTTTATTACTTTTTTCAATCTCCATGAGTGTGATGAGTTCATTGAGGTGATTAATCTGCTCTGAGTTTAGCTTTGGTATGATGTGTTCTCATTGTCATTCAATTCCAGGAATTTTGCAATTTCATTTTTTATTTTATCCACTATCCACTTATTGTTTAAGAGTGTGCTCTTCAGTTTTCAATTGCCGTTGGGATTCTTGGTCGTTTTTTTTGTTGTTGATATCTAGGAATTATAGCGTTTTGATCTGAAATCATGCCCGGAATTATGTCGATTTTCCCTAAATATGTGGAGCCAGTCTTTGTGACCCAGTATATGGTGTATTTTAGAGAATGTTCCAAGGGCTGCTGAGAAGAATGTGTAGTCCGTTGATTTGGGATGGAAAGTTCTGTAGATGTCCATTAGGTCTAAGTGTTCATATGGTTTTGTTGATCTCTCTTACTTCCCTGTTGAGTTTCTGTTTGGATGATCTATCTATTACTGATAATGGTGTGTTAAAGTCCCCAGCTATGATGGTGTTCGTGGTTATTTCTGTTTTATTGTCAAGTAGGTTTTGTTTTATGAACTGTGGTTGCCCCTGTGTTTGGTGCATACATATTTATGATTGTAATATCCTCTTGATGGATTGTTCCCTTTATAAGTAGGAAGTAGCCTTCTTTGTCTTTTTTGATTGTTTTTGGTTTCCAGGCCATTTTATCTGATATTAATATAGCTACCCCTGCTTTGTTTCTTATTCCCATTTGATTGGAATATTGTTTTCCACCCTCTTTCACCCTGAGGAAGGTTTCTGTCTTTAGTGGTAAGGTGGGTTTCTTGAAGGCAGCAGATTGAGCGGTCCTAATTTTTTGATCCACCCTGTTAGCTTGTGTCTCTTGATGGGTGAATTAAGGCCATTAATATTTAGTGTGATAACTGTGAGATTTGATTTGATCCCTGCCATGTTGTGGTGGTAGAGGTGTGTTGATATTTTCATGAAATTTGAAATTTTTTGTATCTACTCTGGGTTTGGTTGTTGTGATCTGCTTCTTGTAGGCATTTGTGTTTAATTATTTGTTTCTTCTCTGTGGAGAATTTCCTGGAATATTTTCTGTAGGGTTTGGTTTTGTGTTCATATAATTGTAAAGGTGAGTTTTGTCATGGAAAGTTTTCCTTTCACCATTTATTATAAGGGAGACTTTTGCCAGGGTAGAGTAGTTTGGGTTGGAAGCCATAGTTTCTTAGAGTTTGGAGAGTTTCATTCCAGGCCCTTCTAGCTTTCAGGGATTTCATTGAGAAGTCTCAAGTAATTCTGATGGGGTTTCCTTTGAAATTGGCATGCTGTTTTTCCCTAGCTGCTTTTAGGATTTTCTCTTTTGTGTCATTGTTCATAGTCTTAATGATAATATGTCTTGGGGAGTTTCTCCTTTGGTCTAGTCGGTTAGGGAGTTCTGTTCACTTCTTCTATCTTGATGGGCCTTTCTTTAACGAGACGGGGGGAAGTTTTCTTCAATTATTGGGTTAAAAAATTTTTACATGCCTTTGGTCTGAAATTCTTCTCCTTCTGGTATTCCAGTGATTCTGATATTAGGACGTTTAAGTGTATCCCACAAGTCCCTCATGTTCTGTTCACAGGAGCTTTTGAACTTACTGAAATTTTTGAACTCTTGAACTGTTTCTTCCATCCTGTCTTCCAGATCAGAGTTTCTATCTTCCACTTCGCTGACTGTATTCTTGAGAGGCCTCTATCGAGTTTTGGCCTTGGTCAATTAAGTTTGCATTTTCTACTACTTTCCTATGTATCGCTTCCATCGCTCTGTCCAGCTACCTTTTCACCTCATTTTCTGATTTTCTTGATGATTATTGGAAATCATCCTTGCATTTCTTTGTTTTCATTTAGTGTGGCCAGCTGACTTTTAAGGTCCTCTTTTTTTTTTTTTTCACTCTCCCTCAACTCTCTTAGCTTTCTTTGAATTCCTTCCAGTGTCTTATCATAATGCTCTAGCTTAGTGATGATAGCATCCACACGATTATCTGTCCTTTGTAGCTTTCCTGCAAGTTCTAGCAGTAGGTTGGTCAGGGTTGCATTGCTCATAGCTTCCACTTGATGTTCGGATCCTAAACACCCTTCTATGTTTTGGTTAGATGTAATCCTTGTTGGACTGGTGATCTGTCTGGATTTTCTTGCATTTTATTTTTCATGTTATTTCTTTTGTGCTGTGGTCTACCCATGTCAGTGTATGGGCAGGTAGGTGGGTGGAGCAGCCTGAGATCTAGCTCAATGAGAATCCAAGGCAGCCTGGGCAGTTGCAAGCAGCCTGGGTTTTTGCTTTCTCTTGCCAGAGCCTCATATCCTACTGCCTGACAGGGGTGCCCAAAGTTGCCTGAATTCCCACCCAGTAATGCACCAACACTTCCTGCCTTCGAGCTTGAAAGGGGACAGAGGTAGCAAGCCCTGAAGCTGCCCAAACTCTGGCTGGGAACACTGGGATCTGCAAACAGTGTGCGCTCTCCCGCCTCAGTGTAGTGGGTGATGGGTGGTGACGGACACGTAGGAGATGTCACCTGAGCTGTCGCTAGTGAGTCAGTGTGGACTTGTGTGGCCCTTGTTGTGGGACTGGGCCCGCTGCACGTGCATTTGTAGTGCAGAGGCAGCTGATGCAGGCACGGTATCGGGACACAGCAGAGGCTTGCCGTTGGGCACGTGATCGGAGCACAGAAGCAGGGGTCTGGCATCCACTTAATCGCGTCAGAGGTGGCTCCCATGGGTGTGCTTATCAAGCATTGTCTGGCGGGCTGGCGTGTGCGATGGGCTGGCAGGCCCGCTTGGGGTGCAAGGTGCACCGGCTGTATGGGGTGGTAGACTACCCACCCGAGGGAGGATCCGTGTTTCCCTGTTTTTCCCCACTCTGTGCCCTCCCACTTGCAAGAAGACCCTGATAACCCTTAAATTTCTTGCCTTTCTTTCCACGGTATCTGCAGCGCAGCTAGGCGGTCGCCATCTTGGCCGGAAGTCTCTATAAATTTCATTCTTACAACTGTCTTCATTGTGTCTCATAGGTTTTAGTATGTTGCATTCTCATTATCATTTGAGTCTATGAATTTATTGATTTCCTTTTGATTTCTTCAGTGACCCATTCATTATTCAATAGTGTATTGTTTAATCTCAGTGAATTTCTGTATGTTCTGTAGTTGTTCTTGTTGTTGATTTGTAGTTTAATCAGATAGAGTACAAGGGATTATTTCAGTTTTCCTGTATTTGTTAGGATTTGCTTTGTGTCCTATTATGTGGTCTATTTTAGAGAAAGTTCCATGTGCTGCTGAAAAGAATGTGTATTCTGCAGCATTTGTATATATGTTTTGTGGATATTTCTAAGTCCATTTGTTCCATGACATCATTTAATCCGGATGTCTCTCTGTTTATTTTTAGTCAGAAAGACCTGTCAATTGATGAAAGTAGGGTATTGAAGTCACACACTGCAATTGTGTTTGGTGTTATCTGTAACTGTAAGTCTAATTGTGCTTATTTGATGAAATTGGGAGCAACCATGCTAGGTGCATATACGTTTAGGATGGTAATGTCCTCCTATTGGAGTGTTCCTTTAATCAGTATGACTTGATCTACTTGATCCATCCTCAGTAACATTGGTTTGAAGACTATCCTGTCAGATATTAGGATAGCAACCACTGCTTGTTTCCTAGGCCCATTTGCTTGAAATACCATTTTCCTTCTTTTTACCCTAATACATAGTCTATCTCTTATTAGCAGATGAGTTTCCTGGAGGCAACAAACAGTAGGATCCTGCCTTTTAATCCAGTCTTCAAGGTCGTGTCTTTTGGTTGGGGCATTGAGACCATTGATATTAATGGTGATTATTGATGGATATATGTTCATTCTCAACCATTCTTCTTGTTTTATACTGCTTCCTGCTTTCTCTTGACTCTCTTGTTTAAACTGTTATTTGGGTATGATTTACTTTTTTCCTATTTCTTCATGTGTGTACTTTGCTTTCTCTTCAGCATGATGAATCCTTCAAGTATTTTATGTAGATCTGGCTTAGTTGTTATAATTCCCTTTAGCCAGTTCCCATTGTGGAATGTCCTTATTCTCCATCAATTTGGATAGATAGCTTTGTAGGATGAAGTTATTTTTGTTGACAGTTGTTTCCTTTCATAACTTGAATTATATTATTAAAAGCCCTTCTGCTTTTTAATGTTTGTGTTGAGTAACCTGCTGTTATTCTGATGGGCTTGCCTTTGTAGGTGACTTGCTTTGTCTCTCTAATATAATTTCTTTGATTTGCATGTTTAGATGTTTAATTATAACATGATGGGAGAAGTTCTTTCCATGTTTTGTCTGGTTGCTGTTCTAAAAGCTTCCTAGATCTGCACTAGCATATCTTTCCCAATTTGGGAGAAATTTTATCCTATGATTTTGTTGAGAATGCCCACTATACCTTTGTATTGAAATTCTTCTCCTTCGACTATACCGTGGGTTCTGATGTTTGATGTTTTCATATTGTCCCAAATATTTTGAAATTCACATTCATACAATCCTATATTTTGTCTTTCTCTTTGTTGGACTGTATTAGATCTTCCACCTGGTCTTTTTGTTTAGATATTCTGTTCTCTCATTCATCCATTCTACTAGTGAGACTTTCCACAAACTTTCCAAGTTTTTTATTTGTCTTACTGTGTTTTGCAGGGCTAGTATTTCTTCCCAGTCTTTCTTCAGTATTTCTATTTCCCTACTCATGTCTTGGAATGACCTCCATCTTTCATTAAGCTGGTTTCCTTTGTTCTCTTGGGATTCCTTCAGCAGTTTTTTTTTTTTCTTTTTGTTTACTTCTTTGATTTCCTCTTTGATCTCTGCAAGTATAGATAAAGTCATGTTTTTGGATTCTTTGTCAGGATTTCATCTAAAACAGTCTCACTTGGGGTGATTTCAGATGGATTAATAATTTGTGTTAGGATTGTATTGCCTTGATTGTTTGTGTTTCTTGTATCATGATGTAGCCATTTTTGCATCCTGAGTTGATTTGTTGTTTGGGTTTTATAGTTATGTGCAGTGCTCTTTGACTTGGGAATCCAACTTTATATACCCTCAGGGTATGTGTTGAAGGCGCAAGGTATAGCTCTTATTCTCCAGTCCAACCACAGAAGTAATCCTGTGTGTTCAGTGTGCCTGTTATTCAAGTATTCTAGTGTGATGGATGAAACAGTTTCCTGGCAAGTTCTAAAATTCAACTGAGCAATATACATCCACATTCAAGAAAAACCAGCACAGAGTATACAAGTGTGAGGATTAAAACAAACGTATCACCTTATAAAGCCAAAATCTCTAAGGGTATATTTTGCTCTATGCTCTTAAACTTGTACACTGGGAGGTGGAGTTTTCTGTTCTGAAATGGATTTCAGGTCAGCCTGGGTCTGAATCTAACCCTGTCTCTAGTAATGACAAAGGAAAAAGACGAAGGCCCTATGAATCTGAAAGCATCAAAGGCAACAGTAGTCAACCTCCTAATACAGCTTCATTGAGAATGAATATATAGAAGAATATATAACCTGTAACCTACCCTGATATGGAAAAAGTGATAAGTACTTCCAGTGCAGGCCTATGTACCTGCTTTGTGTGTGTGTGTGTGTGTGTGTGTGTGTGTGTGTCAGTCAGCCTCATTATCTCTTGAGGTGGCTTCCAGTCTCACCAATGCTGAGTGCTCACCTCAAACCCACTGGTTTGTGATGCGGATCTGGTGTTCTGATAAGCTGTGCTGGATTTCCAGCCACTGGGGTTAAATGAGTTCTCTGGAATTGCACAGCTTTGATGGCTGGGGCAGGGGGGAGTGCAGAAAGCCTGGCATTTACTGGAACTGCTTAGCTGGTCCTACCTGTATCCCCTTTACCACCTCCTCAGCTGGTCTCTGCTGTCTCCCCTTGAGGTTTCTTGACTTTGCAAGGTGGCTGATAAGGTTGGAAAACACCCTTGCTTGGCCTCTGCTCCTGCATCCTGGCACTGGGCCAGACCATGTGGGTGCACGGGTTGCATGGATTGGTGCCACAAGTGCCTTGGCAGGATTCCGGCCAGTTTCCTCCTTCCTGGTAGATATGGTCTCTCCTACTTCTCTGCTGTGGCTGATAATAAACTATACCTTCACTTTTCAGAAGAAGTTTGTATTTTGGTATGGTTTTGCTTAAATCCCTCCCTGGGCTGGTTTGGCGTGACTTGTAATGCTGCTATCTTACCCGGAAATCCCTAACTAATTTTTACAGATAGATAGCATGTCACTGAAGCTCAGGCTGATATGAAACTCACTCTGTCACTCAGGCTGGTCTCCAACAGTGATCCTCCTTCCTCAGCCTTCCAAGTGCTGGGTTTAAAGTTGTGACCCTCCTGTGTGGCTAACTTAACTGATTTTCTGCCATATTTTTCCAGGGCTTGAGCTACTGTCCCTGCTTAAAATCATGGAGCTCTCTGAACCTGACAGTTCAGAGAAGTCTGTCTTATAAGCTAATGGCATGACTGGCAGCAAGGAGGGGACTGTCTGAGGGGCATGTCCATGATGAAAGATCAGGGATCATGTGCACAGTGCCAGTGCCCTTGAAGAAAGCAGTGGGGCTCCATGCACCCCCACATCTCAGAGGATTTTATATTCAGAAACAGAAGCAGTACTCCTGTGCTTTCCAACTTTCTTGGATCCTCGGCTGTACTTATTTCCTGGGACATGATGCACAAAGTGGCACATGCATCTGGAGTTCATTTGATGTGGCTGAAGACTCTGGCATGCCCATTTTCCTCTCTCAAATGAAAAGAAAGAAAGATACAAAAGGCTCTGTAGACCATTATTATTAAAATTAAAAGATAAACATTTAAAATACTGACAAGTCCTACAAAGTTTGTAGCAATGTATTATAAGAAGACCCTCATGGAACAGCCTGCCCCTGCCTAGAGAAGGAGAGTAAGATAGACAGAGGCTTTGCCTCACCCCTCAGGAGATGCCCAAATGACTCTTGAGAATGTGGCCTAAGAATAACTTGGTCACTCCTCCTAAGTAAGCACACTGTATGAAGATGGTGTCCCCTGCTGGTGACATTGCACTCCACCCCCACCATCAGCCTTGCAGTGCCTTCCTGTGTGTCCAGCATTGACCATTGTTTCCTGTGGAGCAGGTCTTCAGCTACAGAGCAGGTTCAGGTGGAAAATATGTAGAGGTCTCCTACCAAGCCATGCAAATGTGGTCTATTCATGCACAGATCAAGACTCGTCAACATTTTAAAAACTTATTTATTTTTATTATTTAGGAGAGAGGGAGAAAGAGGAAGAGTTGAGAGGGGGAGAGGGAGGGAGAAATAGAGAATTAGTGTTCCAGGGCGGGCCTTAGCTACTGCAAACAAACTCCAGACACATCACTTTGTATATTTGGCTTAAGTAGGATCTGGGATATTGAACCTGGGTCTTTAGCCTTCATAGACAGGTGCCTTAACTGCTAAGCCATCTCGGTACCCTGAATTTTTTTTTTTTTTTTTGTAAACCTAAGAACACTAAGTGCAATCTTTTTACGTTCTGTTGATCCATATTCTTTTTTTTTTTGTTGTTATTTTTATTTACTTATTTGAGAATGACAGATAGAGAAAGAGGCATATATAGAGAGGGAGAAAGAATGGGCATGCCAGGGACTCCAGCCACTGCAAATGAACTCCAGATGTGTGTGCTTCCTTGTGCATCTGGCTAACGTGGGTTCTGGGGAATCGAGCCTCAAACCAGGGTCCTTAGGCTTCACACGCAAGTGCTTAACTGCTAAGCCATCTCTCCAGCCCCTGTTGATCCATATTCTTGCCAGCCTTTGGTCATGTAATTCTTCCAAAGGTCTGCATAGTAATAATCTTCAGTGGCATGTAATTTGAATTTGAATTTCTGTGATTAATAATAATGGTGAACAACTGGATTGGTTTTCAAGTTAGGGTCTCACTCTAGCCCAGGCTGACCTGGAAATAACTCTGTAGTTCCAGACTGGCCTTAAACTCATAGTGATCCTCCAACTCTGCCTCGTAAGTGCTGAAATAAAAGATGTGTACCACCACTCCTGGTGAACTTCTGAGTTCTCCTCTTCCTCCTCCTCACTCCCCTGTTTCTCTTTCTGTTCCTTCTCTTCCATCTCTTGTCTTCCTCCTCATGTGGCTTCTTTTGCTGTTTGTCCTCCACCTTTTTTCTTCTGCTGATGGCTTTATGTAGACACGGGAATCAAACCTAGGTCTTTAGGCTTTGTAGGCAAGTGACTTAGCTGCGGAGCCATCTCTCTAGCTTCTGCATGGGATAATATTAATAGAATGGATTTTGTGAGCACTTTATTTGCTATTAAACTCTGAACATTTTAGAGATATTTTCTAATGAAATGAAGGCATTAAATAATGAAACTGAGAAAGTGGCCATTATACCAGATATGACTGATATGTTCCCATTATTTTAAAAGTAATGCTCACATTTATTTGTCATATCCTCTGGTATTTGAATGTAAAATGTCCCTCACAGGTACATGTGTTTGGGATTAAGCATTATATTTTCTCCCCAGGTTATAGAGCTATTGCTAGGTAGAGTCTTGTTGGAGATGGTGTACTGCTGGGAGAGGCCCTTGAGATTTTTAACCTCTATCCACCTTGCCAGTGCTAGCTTACTCTTGCTGCTTCCTCCAAGCTGAGGTGACAAAAGGTCACATGCTGTGTGTTCTTGCCATGCTTTCCCTGCTATGGTAAAATTTTTCCTTAAAACTTTAAGTTGAAATAAATCATTTCCTTCTGGTCAGGAAAAGAAAGAAAATATGAAAGAGAGAGAGAGACAGACAGACAGACAGGAGGAAATTAAGGTTAGGCTTCATCTCACCCTCTCTAGGGCCAGTTGATTCAAATGTTCCCTCTAAGGTCCTGATGAGGGTTCAGCCTATTGGTGTGTCTTCCAGACTATAGGATTAAAAAAAAATTTTTTTTGTTCATTTTTATTTATTTATTTGAGAGTGACAGAGAGAGAGAGAGAATGGTCACTCCAGGGGCTCCAGCCACTGCAAACGAACTCCAGATGCACGCGCCCCCTTGTGCATCTGGCTAACATGGGTCCTTGGGAATCGAGCCTCGAACCGGGGTCCGCAGGCTTCACAGGCAAGCACTTAACCGCTAAGCCATCTCTCCAGCCCCAGACTGTAGGATTTTATGGTACCAGTTTCATTTGGGTCCAGTTTTGTGTCTCCCCAACCCTAACTCTCCCCTCCTGCCCCTCTCTCCCTATTATCCAGTCCTCGAGGTGCCTATTAGGTATGTCAGCATCTTGGGCTGATCCAGGTTAGTAGCTACAGATGAGTGAGATCATGCAACAGTTGTCTTTCTGTGATTGGGTGAGTTGACTGAATATGATCTGTTCCAAGTTAGACCATTTTTCTGCAAATTCCATTGTGTCATTTTTTTCTTACTACTGTGTAGAATTCCATACAACATCTTGGTTATCCATTTGTCTAATGATGGGCACCTGGGTTGATTCCATTTCTTAGCTATTATGAATTGAGTAGTTGTAAACATGGTTGAGCTCTGAACTGAGGCATGGAGCATTTAGGGTAAATGCCCAGGAAGGAAATAACGGAGTCTGTTGTTAAGTCTCTAGTCAACCTTTTAAGGAGGCTCCATATTGTTTTCCATAGTGGTTGTACAATCTTACATTCCCACCAATGGTGAATGAGTGTTTCTGTTTCTTCTCCTCCTCACCAACATTTGTTTTCATTTGATTTTTTTTTAAATATTTTATTTATTTATTTGAGAACGACAGACACAGAAAGACAGAGGGAAAGAGAGAGAATGGGCGCGCCAGATCTTCCAGCCTCTGCAAACGAACTCCAGACGCATGCACCCCCTTGTGCATCTGGCTAACGTGGGACCTGGGGAACCGAGCCTCGAACCGGGGTCCTTAGGCTTCACAGGCAAGCGCTTAACCACTAAGCCATCTCTCCAGCCCTGATTTTTTTTTTTTTTTTAATGCTTGCTATCCTTACTGGGATAAGGTGTAATTTCATAGTTGTTTTCATTTGCATTTTCTTGATGATTAGGGATGGTGAACATTTTCTTAAGTGTGTGTTACCATTTGTATTTCTTCCTCTGTTCAGAGAACTGCTCAGTTCTCTGCCCCACTTTGTGAGTGGGTTGTTTGATTTTTTTTTTTTATACGTTTTTGAGTTCTTTTTAGATTCTAGAAATTAGGCCTTTGTCAGTTGTGTAGCCAGCAAAATTTTCTCCAATTCTGTGGGTGGTCTCTTGGCCCTGCTTATTGTATGTCTGAAAAATCTTTTCAGCTTCATGAGATAATGATTGAGTGATTGTTTAACTTTCTGAGCTACTGGAGTTTTGTTAAGGAAGTCTTTTCTCGCTCTTATATTGTGGAAAGTTCTATTTTTTCTTCCAGTAGTAGTCAAGCTGCCAGTCTTATATTGAGTCTTTGGTCCATTTGGGCTTGATTTTTGTGCATAGCAAGATGTGTGGGTTTAGTTTCATTTTTCTGCATATGGTTATCCAGTTTGTCCAGCACCATTTGTTGAAGATGATGTCTTTTCTCCAGTGTACATTACTAGAGCCTTTGCTGAAGATCAAGTACCTCTATTTACTTCATGTAAAGTCTGGATCCTCAATCCTGTTCCATTGGTCTATAATCCTGTTTTTAACAGCACCTGGGTCCTTAGGCTTCACAGGCAAGTTCCAGCCACATTTTTGTGTTTGAGAGATAGCAGAAGGAAAAGGAAGCAGAAAGGAAGACAGACAGAGAAAGTAGGTACACCACTGCCTCCAACCAGTGCAAATGAACTCCAGATGCATGTGCCACCTTGTGCATGTGCATTATGTGGGTACTCCAGAATCAAACCTGGGTCCCTAGACTTTGCAGGCAAGTGCTTAAAGTACTATGCCATCTTTCCAGCCAAGTTTGCTAGTTCTTTGTTGAGTATTTTTACATCTGTATTCACTAGGGAAATTGATCTACTAGTATTTGTTCCTTCTGATGTTTTTATCTCATTTTGGCCTGAGCTCAATACCAGCTTCATTAGAATGAGCTTGGTAGGGTTCCCTTCCTTTCTGTTTTGTGGAACAGGTAATGGTGATAGATTTTTTTTCTTAAATTTTTGGTGGCATTTGTCAGTGAATTTGTTTGGCCACAGGATTTTCACTTTGAAAAACTTCTAAGTACTGATTTAAAAAAAAAGCTTGGTATGGGTCCTTCTAAACAATTTATATGTTTTTGATTTATTTAGTTCTAATTCTTATTGACTGCTTCCATAATTACAGACAACAAAACCATGATAGTTCCCTTCTTACCTGCACTTTTCCCTTAAAACCTACCATCCATTTTCCCTTCCCCCTCTCAATTAGTCTTTTGTTTTGTTTAGGTTTTTGAGGCAAGGTTTCACTCTAGCCCAGGCTGACATGGAATTTACAATGTAGTCACAGGGTGGCCTTGAACTCATGGCAGTCTTCCTACCTCTGCCTCCCAAGTACTGAATTAAAGGCATGCATCATCATGCTCAGCTACTCTCTTATTTTGAAGTCATAATCTTTTCCTCCTGTGATAAAGGTCTTGTGTAGGTAGTACTAGGCACTGTGAGGTAATGGATATTCAGACCATTTCGTGTCTGGAAGATTGCCTTGAAAGTAGACCTACCTTTTTTCTTTTTCTTTTTGGCCCTCATTCTTTCCACCGTTTTTTCTGCAATGAACCCCGAGTTTTAGAAGATGTGGTAGACATGTCTTAGTGCTAAACACTCCATTGCCACTTGTCAGAATTATTGTAAGTTTTGACTCATTCTAGTGGTCACTGCCATCTGCAAAAAGAAGCTTCTGTAAACAAAAGTGAGAGTAGTATTAATATATGGGTATAAATATTAAAATAGTGGTAAACAACAGTTTTGTGAGCATAATGTATTCATTTAACCAGACAATAGCAAGCATTACTCCCCTAGGGCTCATGGCATCCCCCCTCAATAGACTTCTGACAAGGTTTTCAGTACCAGACATATATTCCCTTCTGTGGAGCAGTTAGTTTTTCCCATAACAGCCATGCCACTCTTGTACCAGTTGGCATATTTAGCCTGTCTGATTAGTCTTAAGCCTTGCATTGTCCTCTGCTGTTTATCACTGTTGATGACTTCTCTCTCCCATAGGAATGCATGCAGCATAAGCTTTTTCCAGCTTTCTGTCAGCTATTTTACAGAGGAGAAGTTTTCATCTCACTTGCACCTTTATTTTTGAGTGACCTGCAGCCCAAGCATGTGGAGTCTTCAGCAGTAAGGTCTTACTACTTCTTGTTATAATTTTGAGAGGATGCTTTAGTTTAGAATTTATGCAGTTTTTTCTTGATTTTTTTCCATTTTATTTTGTTTAATGTGTACAATTTTGTTTGAAATATTTTATTCTGTATTTATAAACATACTTCATTTTGGCTTAGCTTTTTCCTATCTCTTATCAGTTCTGTTGTTCCTCTTCTACCTTGATTTTACACTTCTACATTCAGTATTTTGCCTTTGCCTTTCAGATTACTTACCCTCTGCTACTTTCTCTACCTTATTCCCTTGAGACTTCATTTTTCCTCTCTAATAGGCTCCTTTCTAATTTTCTGTAACCTACATTCTATTTCCCACAATAACACACATACACAGTGGTACTCAGCTAGCTTCAGCATATGAGAGAGTACTTGCAGTGCTTACAGTTTGATGTCTGGTTTATCTTACTTCCTATAATATCTTCAAGTTACATCTGTTCCCTAGAAGATTTTATATTTATATGATTGAATAGAATTTCATTATGTATATTTATAACATTTTCATTATTAATTCCTCAATTGATTTTCTCTAGGCTGGTTCAATTTCCTTTCTATTGAGAGGGGTTCAGCAATAAACATGGCTGAAAGAAATGTTTCTGTAGTTGGTGTAGAGTCAATTGAGAATGTGTTCAGCAGAGTTATAGTTGGCTCACATAATAGCTCTATGTTTAGGTTTCTAGAAATTTCTAAAGGCCTTTCCAAAATGGCTACACCAGTTTTGTTCCATGAGGAGTGCACAGGTGTTCCTCCTCTCATACTCAATAGCATTGTTTGTCATTTGATTTCCTTTTCACAAATATTTACTTATTTGTGAACAATGGTAGAGAGTGTATATGGGCATGCCAAAATTTCTTGTCACTGAAAACAAACTCCAGATGCATGTACCCCTTTGTACATCTGGATTTACATGAGTACTAGATAAATGAAATTGGACTTAGGAGCTTTACAACCAAGTAACATTAACTGTTTAGCCATCTTCCCAGGCTCCTCATTTGATGTCTTGATCATAGCCATTCCAACCAGAGTAAAGTGGAATCACAAAGTATTTTTAATTTGTATTCCATGACACATAAAAATCTGGAATGCTTTTTCAGACACTTATTGCTATTTTTACTTCTTTTGAGAATACTCTGTTAAACTCCATAGCCTATATTTTGATTGGGTAGTTTTATTTGTTTTCAGTTATTGAGTTCTTTGTATACCTAAGGTAAGAGCTTCCTGTCAGGCATATAGCAAGCAATGATATTCTCACATTTTAAGGCTGCTTTTTTCACCTGCTTGGCTGTTTCCTTTCCTGTAAAAAGGTGTTTTGTTTTGTTTTGTTTTGTTTTTTTAAATTTTGTGATTTTCCATTGGTCAAATATTGACCTTATTTTCTTGGCATAAAAAAATAACCCAAGTTTGAAAGGTCTGACCCATTTCTACATTATGAAGTGCTTCCCCAACATTTTCCTCCAGCAGTTTCATTGTTTCAGGTCTCACATTATGGTCTTTGATGCACTTGTAGTAGACTTCTGTGCAATGTGAGAGAAAAGAATCAATCTTCATTCTTCAGCTTTTGAATTTCCAGTTTTCCCAGCACCATTTGATACAGAGGCAGTTTTTTCTTCAGTGAGAAATTTTGGCATTCTTCATTTGTTAAAGAAGCTCTCTTGATGGTGGACTAGAATGATCAAGTTCCAGATGGTAGCAAATACCTGGGCCACCCAAGACACATCAGAATGACAGGAACTAAAAATAAATGTCAGGAACTGAAAGCATAGGGCGAATAGTCTCTATTACACCTGACAGACACAGTCCAGAAAACATTATAAAGCAGTGGATTAAATGAGTGCTAATCTCATTTCCAGCCACAGAACCATCTCCAAGGAGATGGCAGTAGACAATGAAGGTATTCAAAACCTCATCAAAAAGCAAAGAAAATACAAGGCTGCTACAAGCTCACCATGAAAGGAGACTTCTACCATGTCCTCAAAGGTTTGGCGAACATTGAAAAGAAAAGGTACAGGATACAAGAACCACAAGATGGGAAGGCATATTGTGAGGAAAGACTGTTAGAGACACAAGGGAAAGGCATACTGTGAGGCATTATCCACCCCACAGGAAACCACTTGTGCATTGACGATCCACAGTGATTACCAGTACCTCCACTAGGTTAAATCTTCAGTGCACTGGGGATATTGCAGAATGGGGAGAAAAGGTTGACACTGATAGGAATATAATGAGTTTGCAGTAATGTTCATATATTAAATGCTGTAATAAAAATTATTGTTCAGAAGAATGAGGAGAAACAACTTGGAACTGTGCCTACTTATCCCTACTGGAATGTCTTGCCAAGTATGGGGGCACTGGCCTGTAACAGGGAGCTGGCTGGCCCCTGCAGACTCTAGATTGAGCCCAAGTGAAGCCGTGCACTGGGTGTTTTAGAGATGCATCTTGGCCAGACTCAATGAAACTGAATTTCTGTGTTTCATTTTGAGGAATGTGGGTTTCTGGGTTCTTGGGCTGGCCATGGTCCCCCAAGGCATCTTGGGCAACTGTGGTGGTGAGTGTATAAGAATCACTCTTGTGAGACAGGTTCAGTTAACAGCTCTCAGTTTATTGTCAGGGAAATGGGTTTATAAGCTTTTGAGGGTCCTAAGGGGAATGGATGTACAAGGTTGCTTGCTGTTGCCTAAATGGCATATGGAGACATTCATTCCAGCACATAGGCAACGGTACAGGGGGATGGGCTTTGTAAAGGTGCTGGCTGATACCATATAAGGAGTTTCATAGGCAACTGGCCAAAGGCCACAGGGTTATGGGCAAAGCCTAAGTCTTATCTGAATGTCAAGTTATCCTGTGCTTGGAGAGGGAGTAGCCTTATTTCTTGCTAATCTTGGGGTTTGAGATGTTGTCTGGGGGTCTAGGCTTACTGCAATCCCCAAGGATGGGGAGGAGTACCCTGGATCACTGCAACAGCTGAGAATGTGGGGGGGGAGGGAGTTCCTCTGCCTGTCTGGTCCCCAAGATATAACTGAGATATGACTGGTGGTTCAGGCTGCTGTTGACCTCTCCATAGCCTGGGGCCTTCAGGTCAGACAGCTCAGGTTTGCTTAACCCAGGACCTGTGTATATCCAACAGCTCCCCCTTTGTTTTTGTACTGGGAAGGTGTCATCATATTGAGTGAAATCCTTATAGTCTGTCATAGGCTCAGATAGGGATAGTGGTGCATGAGACCCTGATTTCTAGCAACCTTGCAATATTAGTTATGTGTTGTCTGAGAAATTTGATGAGGCAGGGGGCCACAAGTAATAGTGTTTCTATAGCAAGGAGGGGGCTAAGGAGGGGGGAAGCCAAATGACAAAAGGGTTAGAAAACCAGGTGATGGGGTACTCAGGATTGTAGCAGTCAAGCAGATCCTTGTGGAGTTTTTTGAGAGTTTTAATGTCTTGTTCAACAACATTTGATTTATTAAAAAAATTCTTTTTTGAGGACTTCCGGTTAAGATGGCGGCGTAGGTACCACGCCAAAGCAGCCTAGGGGGGAAAAAAGACCAAAAAAACTCAGCAAAATACACACTTTTACTAAAAAGTGAGGTGTATAGGAAATTGAAGCGGCAGCAGAGAAGTAGAAGAGTTCCAGAGCATCCAGAGCCTGCACAGGCGGGAAAAGCGGCTCCGGCAGCTCGGCCAACCGCCGTGGCCGTGGCGCACCAGAAAGCCGCCAGACTCGGCTCGAGCTGCAGGAAAAGCCAGGTGTGGGAGCTTTCCCTCACACCGCGCTCTCTGCAACTCGGGAAACGTGAGGGGAGAGCGGCAGCGAGCAATGGAGGAGCAGACCACGAGGTAGAAGAACGCTTGGAGCAGCGAGAGAACCAGAGCAGCTGCAGCTCCGTCCCCTCCCCCACCACCTGAGCCCAGCTCCAGCGAACAGAGCAGCAGCCCGGGACACGGCCACGCCAACAGCGGGACCCAAGCAGGAGCAGAGTTCAGCAGCAACATCAGCGGCTCCAGCACCGGTAACAGCGGCCCCAGCAGCAGCAGACCCAGGAGTGGCAGCAGCGGCAGACTCGGCAGCAGCAGCTTCAGGGGGAGCAGCGGCAGTAGACACAGCAGCAGCAGCTTCAGCAGCAGTGGTGGCTCCAGCAGTGGCAGCTACAGTAGCAGCAGAGGCAGCAGCAGCGGTGGGTCCAGCAGCAACACCTTCAGCAGCAGTGGCTACAGTCCCAGCAGGGGCAGCTTGAGCAGCAGCAGTTCCAGCAGCAGGGGTGCGGATCTGCAGGGCCACAGTTGCCAGGCACGGTTTGCCCCGCAGGAAAAGCAAGTGCCCAGCTCCAGAAATCAGAACAGCAGCCCGACAGCCCAGGCAGCAACTTGACTGAGACCAAAATCATCCAAGGTAACTGGGATTGCACCAGGGAAGGGTCTCACTTGGTCGCAAGCTGACTTGGATCCCTCAACAGACCAGAAATCTTAACCTCTTTGTTGATAGAGGATCTGGTCGTTATAATAAGCTACTCTTGCATACATACTTGGGGCTGTTTTTGATTGAATGTGCACAGTGTTTAGTTAAATTTTAGAATCTACCTGTATTTTATTCCACTCAGCCTGCTTGAATACTCCTATAGCAGGGAAACTCAACCCCTAAGAACATCTTTGTAGATACTCTGAGAGTCTTAAGAGCCACACCTAACACCTTAAGGTCCTACCCTGAAAATATATTACATCAAATCAATTGATACAGCTAAGAATACACAGCTAGCTAGAAAATCCAAGCATTAACTTAATCCAAGATGCAAAAGTATATACATTATAACACAAGAAACACTAAAAACCAAGATGATATAAACCCACCTAAAAGTATTAATGCATCAGAAATGTCCTCCAGCGAGAAAGAGTTAGAGGAAATACCTGAGAAAGAGTTCAAAAGAATGATTGTAAATATGTTCAAAGAAGTCAGAGAACAAATCAAAGGAGTCAAAGAGGAACTTAAAGAGGAAATCAAAGGAATCAAAGAAAATGCAGGACACCAATTTCATGAAATAAAGAAGGCAATACAAGACATAAATAAGGAAATAGAAATAATTAAGAAAAACCAGTCAGAATTACTAGCAATGAAGAACACAGTTAATGAAATAAAAAACTCTGTAGAAAATCTCACCAGTAGGATGGATGAGGGAGAGGACAGAATATCTAAGCTAGAAGACCAGGTGGCAGACCTAATGCAGTCCAACAAAGAGAAAGACAAACTTATAGAAAAGTATGAGTGGGAATTTCAAGATATTCGGGACACTATGAAAAGATCCAATATAAGAATTCAGGGCATAGTAGAAGGAGAAGAACTCCACTCCAGAGGCATAGTAGGCGTCTTCAACAAAATCATAGAAGAAAATTTCCCCCAAATTGGGAAAGAGGTGCCAATGCAGATACAGGAAGCCTTTAGAACCCCGGCCAGACAAAACCCAGAAAGAACCTCTCCTCGCCATATTATAATCAAACTTCCAAACACACACACCAAAGAAAAAATATTGAAAGCAGTTAGAGAGAAAAATCAAGTTACCTACAAAAGCAAGCCCATCAGGATTACAGCAGATTATTCAACACAAACTTTTAAAGCCAGAAGCGCTTGGAGTGATATATTCCAAGTTCTGAAAGATAACAACTGTCAACCAAGGTTACTTTATCCTGCAAAGTTATCCATTCAAATAGATGGAGAAATAAAGACATTCCATGACAAAAGCAGGTTAAAGGAGTATTTGAAGCAAAACCAGCTCCACAGAAAATACTTGATAGAATCCTCCATGCTGAAGAAAAGGAAAAGCACACATATAAGGAACCTAGAAAAAACAAGCAATACTCAAATACTAGTTAACAGAAGAGAGCGCAGGTAGAACCAGAAACACACACACACACACACACACACACACACAAATACAAATGGGAAACACAAATACACACCTTTCAATAATATCTCTTAATATCAACGGCCTCAATGCCCCAACGAAAAGACATAGATTTGCAGACTGGGTTGAAAAGCAGGATCCTACAATTTGTTGTCTCCAAGAAACTCACCTTTCTACAAAGGATAGACATTATCTTAGGGTGAAAGGTTGGAAGACGGTGTTGAAAGCAAATGGGCCTAGAAAACAAGCAGGGGTTGCTATCCTAATATCAGACAGGGTAGACTTTAGTCCGACGTTAGTCAAGAAAGATAAGGAAGGTCACTTTATATTGATTAAGGGCACACTCCAACAGGAGGACATTACAATCCTAAACATATATGCACCTAACATGGGGGCTCCCAAATTCATCAAACAAACACTATTAGAACTAAGGTCACAGATAACACCAAACACAGTGGTGGTGGGTGACTTTAACACCCAACTCTCATCTCATTTCATTAGAAGTACGTGCTCAACCATGTTTATTGCTGCTCAATTTATAATAGCTGGGAAATGGAGCCAGCCTAGATGTCCCTCAACAGATGAGTGGATAATGAAGATGTGGCACATTTATACAATGGAGTTCTACTCAGCGGTAAAGAAAAATGAAGTTATGAAATTTGCAGAAAAATGGATGGACCTGGAAAGTATTATACTAAGTGAGGTAACCCAGACCCAGAAAGCCAAGCGCCACATGTTCTCTCTCATATGTGGATCCTAGCTACAGATGACTGGGCTTCTGTGTGAGAATGAAAATACTTAGTAGCAGAGGCCAGTAAGTTAAAAAGGAGACATAAAGGGTAGAGAAAGGAAGAGGGGAGGATACTTAATAGGTTGATATTGTATATATGTAATTACAATGATTGTAATGGGGAGGTAATATGATGGAGAATGGAATTTCAAATGGGAAAGTGTGGGGGTGGGGAGGGAGGGAATTACCATGGGATATATTTTATAATCATGGAAAATGTTAATAAAAATTTAAAAAGATAAATAAATAAAAGAGAGACTGATAATAAAAAAAAATTCTTTTTTTCCCAAGACCACATATATGCCCCCACGTTGAGCAGTAATGGGGTCTAAGGCTAGATGGTTTTGAAGTACCACACCTGTGAGAGAGTTTAATTGTCTCTGGAGAGATTTGAAGCTGTTGGTCACCCAAGACACACAGAAAGAGCATCACACCAAGGCCACCAGACGAGGGATGAAAATTTCTTTCAGTTGGCACAGGAGTAGTTTACAGGCCACTTTTTTCTCATAGAGATACACCTGTGAAACAATCAATTCTGGGGAATAATAAGTGGGAGAGGAAATATTTATGCATGGGGTGGTTATCCCTTCACACCATAGGAGAGTGGGAGTATTGACACAAAAGGTCCTGGTTATGAAAATATACATATATTTGGTTTCAGAATTTACTTATCTATTCTTAGATTTGAAAATAACCCTCTGACATCTATAGTTTTTTTTATTATTATTATATAGAATTAGAACTATTAGAGATGGGGAACAATGTCTTAAGGTTTTGTTTGTTTCTCCTCTTGGAAAGCTCTTGTATTACTTAGTAGGCCATTTATATGTTTAAGGTTTTTCATCTTTAGTTATACATTTCTCTCTGAGTGTTTAAGACCATGCAGATAGCCAAAATTTTATTAAGGATTAATTTTGGAGGACACTAATGGCTCTCCAAAGAGACTTTAGGGACCCAGGAGTAGCCCTATATCTTATTCTGTCTGTGTTTTCTGTCTGTTAGGATGAGTCAGAGTCATGCTGGCCAAGTAGTTTTCCCTTCTTTGGGAAGCCACGAGGACTGATTGCTCCTCAACTGTGACTCTCTTGTTTCAGACTGTACACCAGTTTTGCTTGGGTCTTCATATCCCCTCTGCTCAGGAAGACAGGTGACTTACCAGGGAGCCAGAGTAGAGGTATCCCATCATCTCCATTGGCCTCATGACCTGGGAGCACAGGCCAAAATATTGGCACTATTTGCTGTGATAATTCCTATTGGCTTTGGCTTCTACATAGGTGATTAACACACTTAGAAAGGAAGTTACACCAGCCTGAATGTATGTACAGATATAGAGCACATTTGATTACTGTAATAGAATTAGTTAACAAATGGCGCAAGAGCTTTTTAAAATCATTTTGTTCAGCCTTTTAAATTTTTGTTGTACTGTGGCAGCATAAGCCCTATCTGCGGCATAGAAGGTAGGCACATCTTATACTTTATCTCATGGCTATAAATACAGGCAGCACCTGTTACCAGTCTTGAAAACAACACAAATTAATTTACAAACAACCTAATTAATTTAAGCTGGAAATTTTCAGAAAAGGACAAGTAAGACAGTATAAAGTCTTAGCACCTGTGTATATAAATATCTTTCATTAGTTTAGATAATTGTGTGGGTACCAATTACCCAGAGAACATTGTAAACAGAACTGGAGAACTCGCAATTATTTTTCTCAGATGAGGACCATAGTTTCAGCATGAGACTCTACCCTAAATTAGGGAATATGTCTTAAGAGTTAATTTTGTTATAAGCACTGGATTAAGATGCCAGAAAAGAGACAGTTACTTTTCATATAATAGAGCAGAATCTGGTCTTATTTGAGCCAAAACAGCCAGATAAATTGTAATACAACCTTTGAAAAATCGGTTTTGAAAGAACAAACCCCATTTGACAACCAGTGATTTCAGATTAATTGGTAGCCATTGATTTTATGTACCATAGAAATTTTTATTAGCATAGAACAATTTTGTTTTATCCATGACTTAAATTTGATAAAGCTTAAGCAAGCTACCAACATATTTTAGCTTGAAAATTAGTTTTTTGTTTCTTAAAAGTTTGTAAACTGAAGCCGACCATGGTGGCACACACCTTTAATCCCAGTACTCAGGAGGCAGAGGTAGGAGGAATTGCTGTGAGTTTGAGGCCACCTGGAGACTCCATAGTGAATTCCTGGTCAGCCTGGGCTAGAGTGAGACCCTACCTCAAAAACAAAACAAAACAAAAACAAACAAACAAAAAAAGTTTGTAAACTGTTGAAATATCTTTAAATTTAGGCATAGGGTTTAGGTTTAGCCTGAAAATTCTTTCCTACACACTATCCACATACCTTAACAATTTGATCTAAGTAACATTCACACACACACACACACACACACACACACACACAAACAATTCAATGAGATTTCTATGCCAAACATTGAAAACTTCCTTCCCATTTCCTTTAGTCAACTCATCTCACCCCAGAATTAACCATCTTTCTTATAAGACTATTAAAAAAAAAAACAATAAATTGATTAATCCTATTACTCAACAACAAAGAAGCATCTAGTATAGATTAAAGACAATTTAATGACATCAATACCTCTAACACACTTGGAAATGATTTTATTAGGAGTAACTAAGGCAGATTTTGTCCCTTGCTTTAGGCAGGCTGGCCTAGAAGTCAGGTCAGTTGCTTCCTCCTTTTTTTGTTTTGTTTTTCAAGATAGGGTCTCACTCTAGGTCAGGCTGACCTGGAATTCACTACATAGTCTCAGGGTGGCCTCCAACTCACAGTGATCCTCCTACCTCTGCCTCCCAAGGGCTGGGATTAAAGGTGTATGCCACCACACCCAGCTTGCCTCCTCCTTTTAAGTAACAAGACATTACATTTTTTTTTTAAATTTAAAATACCTGACAAATTATGTCACCACCTCAGAGAGAATTTTGTTGTTTTCAATAATCCTCTATGTAAATTGAAGTTGAACTAGAACATAAACTTACTAATTATATTTATGATATTATGTAACAAAATGTGACATTGTTTACATAAAACTTCAGTTCACCATAGGCTTTAGTTAAACATGATTTTTTTTTTCTTTCCACTTATGGTGCAGGCGCTGCAGTGGCTAGGCAGAGATCATCCCTTCCCTGCTTCAGCCCCACCCAGTTCCCAGGCACTCACCCAGGGTCTGGTCTGGTACATGTGGATGTAATGGCCAAGATGACAGCTGGCCCACTGGCCTGAGTCTGGCTACCCAAAGAGGAAAGAAGGGAAGGAGCTCCTGGGACTATTGGGGACCACAGGAAAAGTAGGGGGATACATGGCATGTGAATGGGGTGAGGTGCCATTGTCTGGGCATGCATGAGCCTGCCACTTGACCCGAGCTGCTTTGGAGTGCTTGCAAACCTAACTTGCAGTTTTGCTGCTGCCCTAGTGGAGAAACTTGAAAGCAGATGAAAACGGTGTGAGGGGAAATTTCCTTCCTGAACTTTTCATTTCCTAGTGAGATAAGCTATGCTACATGTGTGGGTCACATGGATCCCAAGAAATCATCCAGGGAGCAACCTGGAGGGCTTCTTCCCAAAAGGATCTAGCCTCCCTCTCCCTGGTAGAGTTGATTGTAAGGAAAACCCTGAATATATGAATCTGTGATTCCTTTTGGTGGGAAACAATATTATTCATAATAGAAAAAAGGTGTAAAAGCCAAGACTATAATGCAAACCCAAAGTAAAGGAGGAAAAAGAGAAAAATAGTTTCTCTCTGATGGAGAAAACCTGGCTTTCTCTGATGGAGGATGGAGAAGCTGAAACCTGCCAGCCCTCAAAAATGTAGAGGCAAGGCCATATGGGCTGGTATCTCCCAGCCCTTCTGGGAGATCACTCCCCTATCCTGTCCTGTTTCATAGGGTCCCTGTTCAGGCACCAGCTGTAGTTTCCTGTGTCCTTGGGCCAGTGTTGGTTCCCCCAAGGTGCCCAGGCAACCATGGTGGTGAGTACGCAAGAATCACTCTTAGGAGACAGACTGTGAACGTCTTTCTTTAATCAATAGGGAAATGAGTTTATAAGCAGTTGAGGGTCCTAAGGGGATTGGATGTACAAGGTTGCTTGCTGATACCTAATTAGTATATGGGGACATACATTCCAGCACATAAGCAATGGTGTTGGGGGAAGGTATAAGGTACAGTGGAATGGGCTGTGCAAAGGTGCTGGCTGATACCATATAAGGAGTTTCCTAGGCAACTGGCCAAAGGTCACAGGGTTATGGACAAAGCCTAAGTCTTATCTGAATGTCCAGGTATCCTGTGCTTGGAGAGGGAGTGGGATTACTTCCTGCTGATCTTGGGTTCCAAGATTTTTCCAGGGGTCCAGACTCACTGCAACTCCCAAGAATGGGGGGTTCCTGGCTCACTGCAATCCCTGATAATGGGGGTTGGAGCTCCCCTGCCAGTGGTCCCTGAGATTTGACCTGTGCTTCAGGCTGCTGTGATCACTCCCTAGTCTGAGGCCTTCATATCAGACTGCATAGGTTTGCTTTAGCCCAGGGCCCTTCCTATGTCTGACATTCAAGTATGTCAGCTGCTCATGTTGATCCAGGTTAGGAACCACAGATGAGTGAGATCATGCAACGTTTGTCTTTCTGTGATTGTGTGAGTTCCCTTAGAATGATCTGTTACAGATTCGACCATTTTTCTACAGATTTCGTTTTGTCATTTTTTTTTTCTTACTGCTGTGTAGAATTCCATCATGTAGATATACCACATTTTGGTTATCCATTCATCCAATGATGGGCAACTGGGTTGATTCCAGGTATTGACTATTATAAATTGAGCAGCTATAAACTTGTTTGAGCAAATATATCTGTACTGAGATGTGGAGCTTTTATGGTAAATGCCAAACAAGGGAATAATAGGGTCTGTTGGTAGCTCTATATTCATCCTTTTCAGGAGTCTCCATATTGATTTCCATAGTCATTTTAGCAGCTTATATTCCTACCAACAGTGAATGAGTACACCTATTTCTCCACATCCTCCGGGACATTTGTTTTCAGTTTTTACATTTTCGCTATCCTTACTGGGGTATGTTGGAATCTCATATTTGCTTTAATTAGCATTTCCTTAATTGTTAGTTATGTTGAACATTTTATTAAGTGTGTGTTAGCCATCTGTAACTCTTCCTCTGGGAATTCTCTATTTAGTTCTCTGCCTCACTTTTGGAGTGGGGTGTTTTTTTTTTATTGTTTAGTTTTTTTGAGTTCTTTGTAGGTTCTAGATGTTAGGTTTCTCTCCATGGCATAGTCACCAAATATTTTCTCCCATTCAGTGCATAACCTACTGGCTCTGATTATGATATGTTTGTCTGTGCAAAATCTTTTTAGCTTCATGAGATCCCATTGCATGACTGCTTATTTAATTTTCTGGGCTACTGGGGTTTTGTTCAGGAAGTCTTTTCCCAGTCCTGTGTCATAGAGAGTGCCTCCAATCTTTTCTTCCAGTAGTTGAACAGCTTCAGGTCTTATATTGATCCATTTGGACATTGTTTTTGTGTATGGCAAAATAAGTGAGTATAACTTCATTTTTCTACATACGGTCATACAATTTGTTCAACATCATTTGTTGAAAATGCTGTCTTTTCTCCAGTCTACATTATTGGCACCTTTGTTAAAGATCAAGCAGCTGTATTTATGTGACCTAAGGTCTAGGTTGTCAATTCTGTTCCATTGGTCTATGTTTCTATTTTTATTCCAGTACCATGTTGTTTTTGTCATGATAACTTTGCAATATAGCTTTTTTTTCCAGAGGATATGTTTGGATATCTGAGGCCCTCTGCCATTGCATATGAATTTTAGGATCATTTTTTTTTCAATAGCTATGAAGAATGGTGCTGGTATTCTTATTGGTATTGTGTTAAATCTGTATATTGCTTTTGGTAGAATTGCCATTTTCACAATATTAAGTCTACCTATCCAGGAGCATGGGGGGGGGGGGGCTTTCCATCTTCTCAAATCCTCCTCTATTTTTTTCTTGAGTGTTTTTATGTTTTCATTATATAGGCCTTTCACGTTCTTGGTTTGTGTTATTCCAAGGGTTTTGTTGTTGTTGCTGCTGCTGCTGCTGCTGCTGCTGCTGCTGCTGCTGCTATTGGAAATGTGACAACCTGAGATTTCTTTCTCTGTATATTTGTCCTTTGCAAATAGAAAAGCTACTTATTTGGGGCATTGGTTTTGCATCCTGCCAATTTGCTGAAAGAATTTATCACCTTTAGAAGTTTTGAGATGGAGACTTTCAGATCACTTATATATAGGATCATGTCATCTGCAAATAGGGCTAACTTGATTTCTTCTGTTCCAATTTGAATACCTTTTATTTCTTTATCCTGTAGTATTGTTTGGGCTAGTAATTCTAGTACTATGTTGAAGAGCACTGGTGAGATTGGGAACCCCTGTCTTCTTCCCAATCTCAGTGGGAACTCCTGGAGTTTTTCCACAGTAAGTAGTATTTAGGCTTTAGGAGATTTATATATAGATTTTATTGTGTTGAGATTTAAAACACCATGCCTATTTTTATAGTGTTTTGATCATGAAGTGGTGGTGCATTTTATCAAAGGTATTCTCTGCATCAATTGAGATAATCATGTGGTTCTTATGGTTATGTTTACTTATGTGGTGTATTACATTGACTAATTTCTGTATATTATACCAACACTGCATCCCTGGGATAAAGCCTACTTCATCAAGTTGGATACTGTTTTTTTTTTTTCTTTCTGATGTGTTGTTGAATTCAGTTTGCATGGATTTTATTCAGGATCTATGCATTTAAGTTCATAAGCAATATAGGTTTATAGTTTTTTTTTTCCTTGTTGCATATCTGTCTCTTTTTGCAGTAGGGTGTTTCTAGCTTCATCAAAGGAGTTGGGGAGGATTCCCTGGTCTCTGATTATGCAGAACAGTCTGAGAAAAATTTGTTTCAATTCTTGAATGCAGTTTGATAGAATTTAGCTGAGAAGCTATCTGGTCATGGACTTTTTATGGCAGGGGGAGTAGTGGGGGGAGATTTTAGATTACCTTTTCCTTTTTTTTTTTTTAACTGTACAAGAATTTATTGTTATTGAATAACATGCACTCCAAGGGCATTCCTAGCTCTGTAGTTTAAAGAGATGATGACAGTGAACTTATAGACCAAACAGGGAGAACTGACATACTCCTACACTGAATTATTCCTCTATAAACATGATGGAGTATTTACAAAGAGAAGCAGTGGCAGTGAGCCTCCCAGCCTCCTGTCCCTCCTGCTCTAGCTTCTGTTCCATGGTCTCAAAGCAGGGAGGCACAGTGACAAATTTGTCAAGATCGCCAACCAAAGACCAGCAACCAGCATGTGTGGAGTTATGATGACTTCAAAACCAAAGTACAAAACTCAAGAAGGATTTTGACCTAGATTGGCTTTTTGGAGAGGTTTTGGGAGAAGCCTGGTGAGTCTGTTGTAGGCAAATGTTCAAATTTCCCACCTACATATTCCACAGAAATTGTTAGGTGGTCCTTCGTCTATATCATCCACCCTGCCCCAGGGGAAGGTCCAGCAGCCCCTGAACATAAAGCGGGCAGTGTGGGCAGGCAGCACAAAGAGGCTTCCAGGCTTTAGCATCCTGGACTTCCAGGCTTGACTCTGACACCAGGGAGAGCACACTCTCAGGTAAATGTTCCCTCTGGGTGTATCTTGTTCTCCTCTTACCATCGGTGTGGCTGGGAAGGTTAAGTGATTCCCTCATTGTAGAACTGTCCACATCAACTCTGGACACAAAGCAGACATGAACAGAGTCTTCTGTCATCTCAAAGTCCTCACCTTGCAGGGGTTCAATCTTCCCCTCCCCTCTCAAGCATGCTGGCCATACTGAGCTACAGCCCCAGCCTAAGCACCATGTTTTATAGTTTGCTTAAGAAGTTATTCATGGACACACAATGAGTGGGGGGGCACCAGCGCTGGGCATGGCGGAGGCAGACCCTGAGTCGGATCAGATCCGTCTGAAGTGTATCCGTAAGGAAGGTTTCTTCACGGTGCCACCAGAACACAGGCTGGGGTGATGCCAGAGCGTGAAGGAATTGAGAAGCTGAAATGCACTGGCGAGGGCACCTGTGGCATAGTGTATCGGGCCCAGGGGCACTCAGACAGATGAAATTGTTGCCCTGAAGAAGGTGCAGATGGACAAGGAGAAAGATGGTATTCCCATCAGCAGCCTGCGGGAGATCACACTGCTCCTGCGTCTCCGCCACCTGAACATCGTGGAACTGAAGGAGGTGGTGGTTGGTTACCACCTGGAGAGCATCTTCCTGGTCATGGCTTACTGTGAGCAAGATCTGGCCAGTCTCCTGGAGAATATGTCAGCGCCCTGCTCTGAGGCCCAGGTCAAGGGCATCATGCTGCAGGTGCTTTAGTGCCTTCAGTACCTGCACAGCAACCTCATCATGCACAGGGACGTGAAGGCCTCAAACTTGCTCATGATGGATAGGGGCTGTGTGAAGACAGTGGACTTTGGTCTGGCCCGGGCCTATGGTGTCCCAGTAAAGCCAGTGACCCCCAAGGTGGTTACGCTGTGGTAACAAGTCCCTGAGCTGATGCTGGAAACTACCACCCAGACTACCAGCATCGACATGTGGGCTGTGGGCTGCATCCTGGCAGAACTACTGGCTCACAAGCCCCTCCTCCCTGGCACGTCTTGAGACCCACCAGATTGACTTGATTGTGCAGCTGCTGGGGACGCCAAGTGAGAACATCTGGCCAGGCTTTTCCAAGCTGCCCCTGGCTGGCCAGTAGAGCTTGAGGAAACAGCCTTACAATAACCTCAAGCACAAGTTCCCATGGCTCTCAGGGGTTGGACTGCACCTGCTCAATTTCCTCTTCATGTATGACCCCAAGAAAAGGTGCAGACCTAACCTACAGGCCCCTATATGCCTCTTAGGAGAGAACACTGACCTCTCTCTGTGCAAGGACACCTTGAACCCAAATCCTTAATACTTTTTGTGGTTGGGGGAGGGGTGTCCTAGGGCTTCGTGTGTGCCAAGCAAGCCCTGTTCCACTGACTGTACCTCAGCTCAACTGGAATTTTTTGAAGATGGCTTCTCAGAGCATGAGCTATAGGTGTTCTTGTCCCAGACATAGTAGACACTCGGCAACTAGGTGTCCAGAGTGGATTCTGCTCTCTTAGGTATTAAAGCCACTCTGAGCTTCCTATCAGTTTCTAGGTCCCAGACTTCAGTTATTGGAAGTTGAATTGAGGGCTGTTGAGACCATAGTTTCCACTAATGGGCTATTGTTCTTCAGGGAAACAGCAGGGGACTGCCTGGAGAGCTCCTATTTCAAGGGGAAACCCCTACGTGAGTTTGCCAGACCCCCTTCAAGCTTTCCTCTTTGACGGCTTGGCCAGCACCTCTGTAAATGCTGTGTGGGTTTCCAGCACAGGCCTGTGCAAGAGGGACACAGGCATCTCAGGGACACACAAAATGGTCACCAGGGAGGAAGGACTAGCCCAGTGCATGCCCAAATGAGGAACCCCATCATGACCTGGAAGCCTATTGCCTGGGAAGTCATCCCCAAGCACAACACTGAGATGCCCCTCTCCCACAGCCTGTGAGCCAGAGCTCATGCCCACCTTCCCCCACCACTGCAATACGAGGGCTGCCCCATCAGCTGTGGAGGGGCAGAGCAAATAATGCAAGCCCTGAGGGCGGGCCCAGCACATTCCTGTGCATCTTCCTGAGTCATCTATCAATAGTGAACTGAGAGGTCCAGCCTGTGCCCTTGGCTCCCCCAGCTGACTCCTGGCTGTTTGCTGTGTGCCCAGATACAGACAGGTGATGCTTGGTAGGAGCTCCATGTCTAGGAGAGACTGGGCAGCATCTTGCCTGTTACTCTCAGTGGGTGGTGGTCTTATTTGATGGTGAGGACCTGCTTCTGGGAAGGAAGTACTGAAATGTCCACTGTCCCAACTCACAGTTCCTACTTGGCCACCCAGGGCTGCCTAGGATATATAGACTGTAGTGAATTGGCAGAGCTAGTGGGGCTCTGGGTGGGAAGGAGGAAATGGTAGATGGGGGCCAACCATGAAAGGTTATTGGAGACTCCCAGAATGAGAGTCCATGGCTCACGCTCAGGAAACAAGTGGTTGGCTCCTGTACCAGGGGTGAAGAGACTAAAAAGTCTTCCTCTCCCTCACGAGGGAAGAGTGGGGTGTTCTCAGCCCTCTCTGGAACCCAAGGCGAAAAACATGAGTTGCATGCCATGGAAAGGCAACAAGGCCAAATCCGAATCCTTGGAGCTGCCCCAGGTGGCACCCCCAAAAATCTACCATGAGAAGCAGTGCTGGGAGCTCTGTGCTGTCCACGCCCTCCACAACGTCTTCCAGGACAGCAATGCCTTCACACAGGTGCTGATGCGCTGTCCAGGGTAGCTGGCGTCCGTCCGCACCACCTGCCCTCTCCTTCCTCCAGCCCACCAGCCCGCCGGTGCCTAGATTACCTTTTCAATATTCATGGATGTGATAGATTTGTTTAGGAGATTAATCTCCTCTGAGGCTAGTTTTTGTAGGTGGTACATGTCTAGGAATTCATCCATTTCTTCTGTATTATTTAGTTTTGTGAAGGAGAGATTTTGGAAGTATGGCCTGATGATTCCTCCAATTTCATTAATGTCTGTTGTGATCTCTCCTTGTTCATTTCTGATTTTGTTAATTTGAGACTTATTTTGTTTGTTTTTCTTTTGCTTGACCAATTTGGCTATAGCTTTGTCAACCTTGTTTATTTTTTCAACGAACCAGCCCTTCGTTTCGTTGAATTTTTTTAAAATGTGTTCCTAGTTTCAAATTCATTAATTTCCGTTCTAATCTTGATTATTTCTTTCCATCTGGAACTCTTTTTAATTTTAATTTATTTTTGTTTATTTATTTGAGAGCAACAGACAGAGAGAGAAACAGGCAGAGAGAGAGAGAGAATGGGTGTGCCAGGGCTTCCAGCCACTGCAAATGAACTCTAGACGCGTGCGCCCCCTTGTGCATCTGGCTAACATGGGTCCTGGGGAATCGAGCCTTGAACCAGGGTCCTTAGGCTTCACAGACAAGTGGGCTTGACCACTAAGCCATCTCTCCAGCCCTCCATCTGGAACTCTTTAGGTTGGATTCTTCTTGTTTCTTCTGTGCCTTTAGGTGACAGTCAGCTTATTAACTTAGGATCTCTCCCTCTCTGTAAGGAAGGGATTTAGAGCTATGAATTTTTGCTTTATGACTGCCTTCATTTTTTCCCCATAAGTTTTGTTATGTTGTGTTTTCATTATCATTCAATTCTAGGAATTTTATAATTTATTTTTTGATTTCTTCCATGACCCATTCATTATTTAAAAGTGCGTTGTTTAGTCATCAGGAGCTGGGGGAGTTTTGGATATGTCTCTTGTTGATTTCAAGCTTCATAGCATTGCAATCTGACATGATGCAGGAAGTTATCTCAATGTTCCTGACTTTATGAAGGCACTCTTTATGGCCTAATACATGGTCAATTTTGGAGAAGGTTTCTCGGGTTGCTGAGAAGAATGTGTATTCTGTGGAGTTGGGGTGGAATATTCTGTAGATATCTATTAGGTCTAGTTCTTTGATTTTGTTGAGCTCTATTATTTCCTTTTGATTTTCTGCTTGTATGATCTTTCTGTTGATGATACTGGGGTATTGTAATATCCAATTATAATGGTGTTGGTGTTTACTTCTGTTTTATTGTTGAGTAGATTAAAAAAAAACTGTGATGCACCTGTGTTTGGTGCATATATATTTATGGTTGTGACGTGCTCATGTTGGATCATTCCCTCGATGAGTAAGAAGTAGTCTTCTTTGTCTTTTTGATTACTTTTGGTTTGAAGTCTATTTTATCAGATATTACTATAGCAACACCAGCTTGTTTTTTATTTCTATTTGCGTGGAATATCATGTTCCAACCTTTCACCCTGAAGAGGGATCTATCTTTAGTGGTGAGGTCAGTTTCTTGAAGATAGCAGATAGGAAGTTCCATTGTTTTTATCCATCTTGATAACCTGTGTATTTTGATAGGTGAGTTAAGACCCATAATAACACATAAAGTTATTACTATGAGGTTTGAATTAATCCCTGCCATGATGAGGTATTTTATGGCATTTAGTACTTTCTTGTGTTTTATACTATGTAGAGTCTGGTCTATTTTGGTTATTGTGATCTTCTCCTGTTGCCTCTTGAGATTCTTTGTTTGACTATTTATTCTGTGTGTATTCCCTCAATCATTCTCTGTAGGTTTGGCTTTATGTTCATATAATCATAGAGTTGACTTTTTTCATGAAAAAAATTGTCTTTCACTATCTATTTTCAGGCATAATTTTGCTGGGTAGAGGAGCTTAGGGTGGAAGCCATAGTTTTTTCATATTTGAAATGTTTCATTCTAGGCCCTTCTGGCTTTTAGGTTTTCCACTGAGAAATCTGATGTCATTCTGATGGGATTGCCTTTGTATGTTGTGAATTCTTTCTCTTTTCCTGCTTTTGATACTCTCTCTTTGTTTTCTTTGTTGAGAGTTTTAATGATGATGTGTCTTGGAGAGTTTCTTCTTTGGTTCTGTCTGATCTTCTGTGGGCTTCTTGTATCTGGATAGGCCTCTCTTTTGAGAGGTTCAGAAAATTTTTTTGCAATAATTTTGTTTAATGTGGTCTCTTTGCCTCTGGCCTGAATACTCTCCTTTCTGGAATATCCATGATCTGGAGGTTTGACCATTTTAGGGTGTCCCACAGTTCCATCATATTCCTTTCACTTGATGTTTTTGAACTTAGCAAAGTTTTTGCCCTCCCAATTAATTCCTTATGTCTTGTGTTCCAGGTCAGAGGTTCTGTCTTCCACATGAGTAACTGTGTTGGTGAGAGGTTCTAGAGAGGCTTTTATAATTTCTCTTTGATTTTTGCTTTCTGCTGTGTTATTTTGCATCATAACCATCTCTTTTTTTGTGGTATGATTTCAATTCTAGTTGTGATTTTCTTGATACTTCCTGGAGTTCATTCTTTAATGAACATGTTATTGAGAGCTTCCATTTATTGATGTACCTTCAGTTTATTCATATATATTTGGAGGGTTCTAATGTTTTTTTTTTTCAATCAAGTTAAGCCTACTTCCAAAACCTGAACACTCTAGGAGACATTTCTGCTCAATATTATTGATTTAATTGTTGGTTCTTTGATGGTTTGCTTCTAATTCAGTGATTTTTTTTTTTTTTTTTTTGATCAGGGTCTCATTGGTTGTTGTGTTTTCATTTTGTGATTGAATTTTTGTTGATTTCTTTGGTTGCTACCATTGTTAAGACTAGACATTCTTGGTAGAGATCTCTCTGTCTTCTGACTTTTGTTGCTTTTTTTGCATTGTTGTCTACCCATTTTGGGAAGACTCTATTTTATTGAGGAGGAAGCAAATATTTGTCCTTTAACCCATGCACCTTCTGACTCAGGTTAACAGGGATGTTGGTACCCAGTTGCCAGTCATGATATCAGAGCAAAATGCCTGATTCCGCAGCTCCCACTGGGACCACAAGTCTACACAAGCAAGACACATTGGAACCTACCAGGACCAGGGGACTGGGAGGAGCCAGTGAACAGGGATCTTTCTTACTTACTCTATGCTGTGCACTCCAGCACACAGACTGACACAGGGAATGGAGACCAAGGAGGTGAGAGGAGCCCAGAAACAGGGGCCTGGCCTACTTACTCCACACTGCAGTGCCTGACTACACACAGACTGGCACAGGGTACCCAGCCCTAGGAGTTTGGAGAAGCCCAAAGCAGGGGTCTGGCCTACTCACTCTACACTGCCATGTCCGCCCACACACTGACAGGCACAGGGAACCCAGATCAGTGAGGTGGAAGGAGCCCGGAGACAGGTGTCTGGCCTACTCACTCCATACTGCAGCACCGACCACATACTGTCTGTGCAGGGAACCCAGACTTGGGAGGTGGGAGTATCCTGGACAAATGGGTCTGGCCTACTCACTCCAGATCGCCGCATCCACCCACAGTTTTTGCATGGAACCCAGACTGGGAAGGTATGATTTTTTTGTGTGTGTGGCAGGTTCTAGCTCTAGCCTAGGCTGACCTGGAATTCCCCTCCCAAGTGCTGGGATGAGAGGTTTGTGATGGAATAACTGAGAGGTGAAAATATACTTTAACAAATTGGGTTTTTTTTTTTCTCATACTGAGAGACAGGCATAAATTTTATGAAAAAAAAATGAGTGCCAGATGTCAGCTTCTTCTCAGAATCCAGATAGTGTGTAGTATGGCCAAGCTGACCAGATTGCCCACCCAACATGTCTTAGGAGAGGATCATGCACGATTTACACATTTTCTCCATCATCTGCTGTCACCCACCCATGTGCCACATGACTTGGATTTTACTGAGTTCCCAAACTAAGAAAAACAAACAAACAAACCAAAACAACAACAACAAAAATTAATTACAGTGTCACACAGAAACTCAACATTTTGCACGAGAACCAACACAGGTACAAATTTGTCCAAAACAAAGGGACTGCAGAGATGGCACAGCAGTTGAGGCACTTGTCTCACAAACCTAATGACCCATGTTCAACTCTCCTAATTCTATGTTAGCTAGATGCACAAAGGTGAGACAAGTGCAGAGTCACACGTGCCAGCTAGGCACTGCAAGCATCTGGAGTTCAATTGCATTGGCTGAGGCCCTGGTGCACCAGTTCTCTCTCCTCCCCCGTCTCTCTCACTCTCATTCACTTTCTCCAAAAAAAAAAAAAAAAAAAAAAAAAGGAGATGAGATGAGCAGAGCCTTATGCTGTTTACCATAGTGGTATGGTTGGGAGAAAATGATGTGGACATCTGCTCTGATGTCCAAGGCAGCATGTCAGTCTTATAAGATGCATTCTGGGTTGAGCATATGTCTCCCTGGGTAGCATACTTGTTAGCATGTACAAAACCCTGGCTTCTGTCATCATCATCACCTGATCTGGGTGTAGTGTTATGTGCCAGTAATCTCAGCATTTGGCAGGTGGGAGAAGAAGAGTCAAGAGTTGCAGGTCTTGCTGGAGAGATTTCTCAACAGTTAGGGCACTGGTCTGCAAAGCCTAAGGACCCAGGTTTGCTTCCTCAGGACCCATGTTAAAGGCAGATGCACAAGGTAGTGCATGTATCTAGAGTTCATTTGCAGTGGCTGGAGGCCATGGTGCACACATTTTTTCTCTATCTGACTCTTTCTCTATCTCCTGGAAAATAAAGAAAAAGAAAGGGTTTACCACATTTCCCACCCACATGTCTGTACATTTCTGCCTACAAACTTACTGTGTCCTTCATTTCTGCCTTGAAGAAGTGTTCTGTCTGCACCTGAAAACTTGGTATGGCATCTCTGGGCTCATAACTTCATGTTATATGTGACATGAACATCAAAAGACATTCTCAAGGTGGGAGAGATGGCTCAGCAGTTAAGGGGCTTACCTGCAAATCCAGAAGACCAAGATTTGATTTCCAAGTTCCCATGTAAAGCCAGATCCACAACACGGCACATGGGTCTGGAGTTCATTTGCAGCAGCTATAGCCCTTGGCACACCCGTTCATTCTCTCTCTTCCTTCCTTCCCTCCCTCTCTCCTCCTTTATTTCATATAAGTAAATAAGATATTAAAAGAGACCTTTTCAGAAACCCATTGTTATTATGTAGATGTCCTCTCTAGAATGTAGACTTTCCTCCTCCACCCCTAAGACACTATTGACCATCTCATTTTATTTTTATTTTACAATTTTTTTCTACTTCAGGTCTCACTCTAGTAAGGCCGATGTGGAATTCATTATGTATACCCTAAGGATGGCCTCAAACTCACAGCCACAATCATCCTACCTCTGTCCACCCTGTGCTAGAATGAAAGGTCTATGCCTGGCTATCATTTCATTTTAATTTCAAATGTTCTTTCTGTCTCAGTGAACTTACCTGTTTTATATTATCTATATAAATGAAATAAAACACTTCATGACATTTTCTGTTTGACTTCATGCATTCAACACTCACCCATGTTGTACATCAACCATTTCTTTTCTTTTCTTTGTGGGTTTTTTTTTGTTTGTTTGTTTGTTTTGTTTTTGGTTTTTCAAGGTAGGGTCCAGGCTGACCTGGAATTCACTATGGAGTCTCAGGGTGGCCTCGAACTCATGGCAATCCTTCTACCTCTTCCTCTCGAGTGCTGGGATTAAAGGCATGCGCCACCACGCCCGGCTCCATTTCTTTATTTCTATATTTCAATGCATAGATGAACCACCTTTTCTTTTTCCTCCTTTTTCTTTTTTAGAGTGAGAGGACAGAGAATTGGCGTGCCAGGGCCCCAGTCACTGCAACTGAACTCCAGAACCTTGTGCCACTTCGTGGGCATGTGCAGTCTTGCACGTGTCTCACCTTTGTGCATCTGGCTAAGTGGCATCTAGATCGTTGAACATGGGTCCTAAGGCTGTGCAGGCAAGTGCCTTAACTGCTAACCCATCTCTCTAGCTCAAACCAAACCACCTTTTCTTAATTATCTGTTGATATACAATTTTCTTTCCATGTTCATTGGCTGTGCCTGTTGCTACAACAAATACTCAGGTACACATTTTTCCTTGAAATCCCAGTAAGGTTTAGGAGGATATATATACCAGAAAATGTACATTTTCTATGTCTGTTTTAAAATGTTTGTGTCAGAGAGAAAGAGAGATTAAGAGGCAGATAGTGACAAGAAAATGGGCACATCAGCACCTTCAGCCATTGCAAACAAACTCCAGATGCATGTGTCACCTTGTACATCTGGCTTTGCATGGATCCTAGGGAATTGAAACTGGGTCCTTATTCTTGCCAGGCAAGAGCCTTAACTACTGAACCTTCTCTCCAGTCCATATGCTATTTCTTACTTGGTTATTCCACATGTATTTGAATGATTTCAATGCTAGATTCCATTCCTTTTCACCTATATGTGAGGTCAAAGAAGTGATGATTAAGGATATTGGGTATGGAGCTGATAACAGCTGTGGCTTGATGAGTAATTTTGCTCCCACACCTTCTTTTTCATTTAACTAACTCAAGAAAAATCCTAGGCTAGAGAGAAGGCTGAACATTTAAGGTACTTGTCTGCAAAGCCTAAGGACCCAGACCTGATTCCCCAGTCCCCATGTAAAGCCAGATGCATGAGGGGGCGATTGCATCTGGAGATAGTTTTCAGTGGCTGGAGGGCCTGGTGTGCCCATTTTCTATCTAATAAATAATAAAAATAGAAATTTTTATTTATGATATTTGTAGGAAAATGGATGGGTCTGGAAAGGATTATACTAAGTGAGGTAACCCAGGCCCAGAAAGCCAAATGCCATATGTGCTCTCTCATATGTGCATCCTAGCTACAGATGATTGGACTTCTGTATGGGTAGGAAGAAAACTCAGTAGCAAAGTCCAGTAAGCTAGAAAAGAGATATAAAGAGAAGACAAAGGTAGGGAGGGGTTACTTAATAGGATGGTGTTGTATATATGTAAGTAGAAGAACAGATTAATGGGGGTGAAAAGGTCCAAGTGAGGTCAGGGGAAGAGATTGAGTAAAGGAAAGGTAGAGAGAAGGCTAATCAAAATCTAAGAGAATTTAAAAAAAAATCATATGGAAACCTACTTTTTGGATAATGGAACACTAAGGAGCAATAGATTGTTGCTAAAAAATTTTCAGTGCCGGGGATGGGATACCTTCCAGTGAGTTGTTGGCAGGGAGGTCCCTGATGCCCCCAAACATTATAGGCTATTGCCGAGGCCCTGGGTTTCCCACCAGGAATAGATGGTAATAGATGGTAAGACCCTATTGCTGAAGACTCCACATACTTGGGCTGCAAGGCCACTGAAAAATCTTGCTGGAACTGAGCTGATAACCTCCTCCATGTAGACCAGCTGACAGAAAGCTGAAAGAAGCCATTCTGCATGCAGTTCAATGGGAGAAAGAGAAATCACCAGTGAAGATCTTCAACAGTGGACACTGCAAGCCTTATATTTTGCTAGCCAGGCCAAATGAGGCAACAAGGACAATAGTGGCATGTCTGTAATGGTGGAAACCAACTGCCGTCTAATTGGACTGGGTGCCTGCTCCATGGGAGGGAATACATCCCTGATACTGAAAACTTAAAACAGGGTTAGTCATAAGCCCTAGGGGTGTGTGTGTGTGTGTGTGTGTGTGTGTGTGTGCGCGCGCGCGCATGCGCGCTCATGAGAGATATTGACCAGAAATTTTCTTTTCTTGTAAGGTTTATGAGAGGGATTTGGCAAACAAGATTATGCAGGCCTTCTGAAATAAGTCAAGAAGTACTCTTTCCATTGTTTTCTGATGTCTGCTGCTGTCTGGCTAAATGTATATACTATGCTTATCAAACTGCCCAGTAAGCACTTCTCTTAATGTTTAATACCCTTATATTAATGCTACTCTCACTTTTGGTAGAGAATCTTCTCTTTTAAGATGGTAGTGACAGAAGTGCTCTGTACTGCAATATCTCTAGCACACCTTCCAAGGCTCATGGTCTGTTGCAGAAGAGGTGGCGGAAAGAATGTCCTTCCAACGTGCTCCCCCAGACACAAAATGGCCTGGTTATCCATGATCTCACAGTGTCTGACACTACCTACACAAGACCATCATAATAGGAGGAAAAGATCATGACATCAAAATAAAAGAGAGACTGATTGAGGGGGGGAGGGGATATGATGGAGAATGGAATTTCAAAGGGGAAAGGTGGGGGCCGGAGGGAGAGCATTACTATCGGATATTTTTTATAATCATGGAAGTTGTTAGTTAAAAAAAAAAAAATGGAGCCAGGCGTGGTGGTGCATACCCTTATTTCCAGCACTCATGAGGCAGAAGTAGGAGGATCGCTGAGAGTTTGAGGCCACATTGAGACTACATAGTGAATTCCAGGTGGGTCTGTGCTAGAGTGAGACCCTACCTTGATAAGAAAAAAAAAAAAACAGAAAAATTTGGAAAAAAAAAAAGATATTTTTAAAAAGTAGTAACTCTTTTTCTTTTTTAAACTAGAATCTTGCTGTAGCCAAGGATGACCTGGAAATTCACTAGGTAGTCTCAGGGTGGCTTCGGACTCATGGTAATCCTCCTACCTCTCTTGCCCATGTAGTGGGATTAAAGACATGTGCTACCATACCCAGCAAGATGTAACATTTTTTTAAAAATTTTGTATTTATTTGAGAGCAACAGACAGAGACAGAAAGAGGCAGATAGAGACTTGGCGTGCCAGAGCTTCCAGACACTGCAAATGAAGGCCAGATGCGCACCCCCTTGTGAATCTGGCTAACGTGGGTCCTGGAGACTCAAGCCTCGAACCAGGATCCTTAGGCTTCACAGGCAAGAGCTTAACCGCTAAGCCATTTCTCCAGCCCAAGATGTAACATTTTTGCTCTTGGAATTTATGTATAAAGAACACACTCACAAATGCACCCACCTCTATATCCCACATTGCACAAAATGGCAAAAAAGACATGGGATTTTCTTAGACAAATATTTATTTATCAATTTCTCTCTTCAGCCGCCCTTGCACAGGTGGGTTTCAGCATCCTCCCTCTCCTGGTGTCAAATTAGCTTCAGTCCTCTTGGATGAAAGCACAGGGGAAAGTTTTCTTTCTCTATGACCTCATCTGATTTCTTTATCTCCTATAGCTCACTGGAGTGATTTTCTTTTTTAGTAATCAACAGGTTTTATTTTCCTACTGAAACTGAAACTGTCTATGGTTCTCAGAGCTAAAGGTCCAAAGCTAGTCAGCATTTTTCTTCAGAGCCCAAGGGAGGGGCAGGAGCAAGAGACAAGATGAAGAGCATGTCTGAGCCACCAGGAAGAGGCTGGCAGGGTCACTTTCCCTCTTCCTTCCAGTGAGCTACAAACTGGATGGGAGACAACACCAAGGGGACCAAGTGTGGGGGCGACTGGAGGAACATTGAAGCCCCAGCGAGGAGAAAAGTCATCAAGCTCCAGACAGCAGGGCAGCCTGCCAGCAAGGAAGGAGCATGAGGCAAGCCCCAGCTCAGCTTGGAGAAGAAAGACATTGAGCCCAGAACAGAAGGGAGCCTCCCAGCACCTGGGGCTATGGTGGAGGAAGGAGCAGAATGGGGAGCACACAGCGGGCTGGGGGTTAATTTTTTTTTTTTGGAATTTTCTTTTATTAAATAAAAACATTTTCTTAAAAATGTGTCTTTATGTCTGGGTGATCTATCTGACTGCAGGCTGGCCTTGAGCACTGTGGGAAGAAGGAAGAGGGCAGCAGGGTCCCCCTCCCTAGGTCACCCCACCTCAAGAGGGTTAGATGTTCAAAGCTCCCACAGAATAGGTGAGTCAGCCCTTCAGGTGTCAGCTCTCTCCAGGTCCTTGGCCCTAACAACTGGGAAGCCTCAAAGTCTTCTGATGACAAACTACTCCCAGAACTCCTGGGGTCAGCAAAAGAAGAATGGGAATTGTCAATAAGAATTTATAGAACAGAGGCCCTTTCCCACACCTGTCCCCTATTTCCTGAATCTAGGCAGACGGGACAATAGTTACGGGAACAGGGGACAGGAGCTGAGGAGAAACCACCTGGAACCCCCCCCCCCCACACACACACACTGGAGTTTACGCTCAGTCACTTCCACTCCTGGCCCAACCCAGCCCAAAGCATAGAATGCCTGTGTGGGACAGGAGAAATCAGGAAATGGAAATAGGAGCCCAGACCCCCAACAGAAGCCCTGGGAGACAAGTCTAAGCAGGAGACACAATGGCCTCACCTCATCTCAGGGCACAAAAGGCATGGCCCAGACTGGGATCGGATCGTGGGGTAGAGGAGGGACCTGAGGGTGCGGGCAGGTCAAGAGCAGGTTGGGTGGGAAAAGATTTCCCAGTTTGCAGGCCATGGCCAGTTTCCCCAGTAGCACCCAGACAGCAGCAGGAATGGGGCAGGGGCTCCTCTTGAAACATTGGTGGCTACAGGCTCTCATGATCTCTGACGCCAGGTGCCTCAGCCTCTTCCTCCTCTTCCTCTTCCTCCAGAGGCCCCTGGCCAGAGACGGGGTCAGAGGGGGTGCCATTCTTCTTTACCTCCACCGGAAGGGGTCTCTCACCCTCCAGGGTGGCCACTTCCTTATCCTCTCCTTCAGGGTCTTCTGACTCCTTGGGACGTTTCGGGGAGTCCTCCAACAGGTCCCCTGCTCTCCTCTTCAGCGCCCCCTTCTCATTCTTCTTGGCAGGCTCATCGATGGCCAGCTTCCCTTCTTCCTCACTGCTGCCCTCCCTATTGCCCTTCTTATCGCCATCACCCTCGGGGGGCTTCCAGATCTGGCTCCAGCTCCGGCTCTTCCACTCTGCTGATTTTCTGGGAAGACTGGTAACCAGAGGAGGCCCTTTCCTCTTGCTGGGCTTGCCAAACTTCTCCTTGGACACCTCGTAAGGGAAGAGGTCTTTGGGGCCCAGGAATGCCTTCTCATGGGTCCCCCCAAAAAAGACTTGTTATTTGTTGGCTGTGGATTTCACGGCTGCCTCAGGCATCTCATCAATCCGGGCCGGCCAGTGCAGGTAACCCTTCATCTTGGCGAACACCAGGTCCCCGCATTTGTACTCCTTTTGCCGGGTGGATCGTGACATGGCGGGGTTGCCGGAGCCCGCACAGGGCGCGAAGCGCAATCGTTCGGTACTACCCCCCACTCTGCCATCCGGTGGTGGCCCCGGCCCGAGCTCCGGCGCTGCCGCAGTGTCTCGGATGGGAGGTAGGGACGGAGGGGAGGCGGCCCCGCGGGGCACGGAGCTGCGCTGCTCCTGCGGGTTTTTTGTGTTTGAAATTCTATTGCTCCCTCCTGGGCGCCAGGCCTCTTCCTCTTCCTCCTCCTCCTCCTCACCCCTCCCCCCCTCGTGGCCCCGCTCCTCCCTCCTCCTTCCCCCCTCCCGCGGCCCTTCGATGCTCGCCTGGAGTGATTTTCTAAATCATGGTTCCTGGGCTGGAGAGATAGCTTAGCAGTTACGTGGTTGCCTGCAAAGCCTAAGAACTCATGTTCGACTCTCCCAGATCCCATGTAAGGCAGACACAGTAGGGTGAGGCAAGTGCAAATTCCCAAATGCCCACTATGTGGTGCAAGCATCTGGAGTTTGATTGTATTGGCTGAGGCTCTGGTACACAAATTTTTTCTCTCTAAAATAAAAATAAATAAATCATGGCTCTTTTTCCCCTCAAAACAAAAACAACAAAACAGTTGATTCATTCTAATGCCCTGTCCTTTATCCCTTAAATGTCTGTTTCTCTATCTTCCATCTAATGATGCTTCTCTACCTGCCCCATGGTTCTGGCCTACCTATGTAAACATTTTCAAGGAAAAACAAGTTGACAGGACATACCTGGAGACTTTTTGTCATGTACCTATGCCTATTTTTTTAAATATCGTTTTCCTAAATATTTTATTTATTTGTTACAGAGAGAGAGAGAGAGTGGAGGGAGAGGAAGGGAGAATGGCACACCAGGGCCTCCAGCCACATGTACCACCTTGTGAATATGGCTTTACATGGGTACTGGGTTATCAAACCTGGGTTCTTAGGCTTTGCAGGCAAATACCCTAACCACTGAGCAATATCTCCAGCCCTCTTGTCTATGTTTTTATTGTCCATTGGTTTTTATTGCATTCTGAGTGGAAGGGAACTGAGAGATATAGAATTGTAAGAATGAACCTTCTGGATAATGGTAAGGAAGGCTCAGGGAAACAACATCAGAATAACACACATGGGCATTGTGATAGAAGTGTCACATGAGGGGAGTGGGGAGATGGGTTAGTGGTTAAGTACTTTCCTACAAAGCCTAAGGACTCAGGCTTCAATTCCCCAGTACACACACAAGACAGATACACAGCTGGCACATGTGTCTAGAATTGTCATTTGCAGTGGCTGGAGGCCCTAGGGTGCCCATTCTGTCTCTATCTTCTTCTCCCCCCCCCCACCTTCTCTGTTAAACAAAAATAAATAAATACAATGTTTTTAGAAAGGACTACCATATTAACATTGGCGCTTGGGAATATTTAGGCAAAGATCTACAAGTCAAGGAAGTTAATAGTCCATATCTTTTGTTATTTTTAATTATTTACTTATTTGAGAGGGAGAGAGAGCAGATAGAGATATAATGGGCATGTCAGTACCTCCAGCCACTGCAGATGAGCTCCAGACTCATGTACCTCCTTGTGCATGTGGATTACGTGGGTCCTGGAGAATTGAACAAGCCGCCTTCAGCTTTGCAGGGATGCCGGGGTCCAGCCCCAGCTTGTAGGAGGGTCCCTGAAGAGAGGTGTGAAAGGGAACAGTACAATGATGACTGGAAGTCAAGTTCTGGTGCAAGCTGACAGGCTAATGCTGAAAGCAGCTGAGTTTCTCTGTCTCTCTCTCTGTCTCTCTGTCTCTCTGTCTCTCTCTCTCTCTCTCTCTCCTGCCACAGCTCTTAACCTTAGTCTTTTATTTTCTGATCATGTCATGCAAGAGCAAACTTCAAGAAAGGTACAGTTCCACAGAATTCATAGAAACTTTGCTATTTCTTTACATCAAACAATCTCATAATTATTTACCTCAAGTACAATCATCAGGGCCCTATAATGATTAACTATTTTCACACTTTCCCCATGTATATGCAGTTAAGAACTTGCAATTTCCTGAGCTCCTACTTTCAATGACTGTATTAATGCTGAGAGACAGAACAGCCACAAAATGGGGGGGGTTCCTACCATTGATCCAATAAACCCATTTACCCCCCCCCCCACCATTTCTTTTGAATTCCCCTTTCCATGTCCCTCCAATACTAAGGCCTTGGTCCTGCCAATTGAACTCTTTCTGACCTCAGTTGTTTTTCCTGTAAGGATTCTTGTAAAGAGTCATAGTTTGCTGCAATTGCCACAATTCAGAAAAGTTAGTCATAGAACAATTCTTATACTGTTCCAGGAGGTTCATTGTTTCCTCCTCAGTGTACAGTACTCCATACCCAACTTCCTTTAAGGCCTTTAAAGAAAACAATTATTTCTGACCTATTTTCTTGTTTTTCCAATTCTATGCCACAGCATCTTTCAGATACATTGACCAACACTTCATTAACATCTTTTTCTTTTTTTTCAAGGTAGGGTCTCGCTCTAGTCCAGGCCACCCTGGCAATAGTCTCAGGGTGGCCTCGAACTCACGGTGATCTACCTACCTCTGCCTCCTAAGTGCTGGGATTAAAGGCATAAACCACCGTGCCAGGCTCTAACATCCATTTTTGCTGGAAAAGTAAACTTAGAGATTGGTATACCAAGTGAAAGACAGAAAAAGACAAACATTATACCAAAAAACCATAGATATCTATAGAGCAGAGAGCCAAAGATGTTTCTATAGAGGGGCCACATTGGACTCCAAGGAAGAGATAACTGGGCTGGAACTGTGTCATGCAACTCTTCAGCACTTGATTCCTTGTGATCCTGAAATGGCATGCTTGCCGTCTCTGGAACAGGGAAGTACTTTAACTGCTAAGCCATCTTTCCAGCCCTTAAATTAAATTCTTTAATGCCCCATGGCTATTGCTAGGTAAGCAAGTTGGTATCTAATGTGCCATTTTCTTCTTTTCTTCAAAGCTCAGAGGGGGTGTGTGTGTGTTTAATTTTATTTCTGAATTACTAGAAATTTACTAGACATCTGCAGTTCCAGAAATGCTTCAGGCTGTACAAAAAAACAAAGTCTTGGATGCTAAGAGAGTTTGTGAAAGAGGTAAGGTTCTGGATAAATGGTAACTAATTTTGGAATGTAAAGTGTAGATCCAGTGCCTTGCCTGGAAATATTGAATAATTTGTAAAGTGAGTTGATAACAGCAGTGCCCACAGACAGATGCCACCCACATTCTTCATCCCTCACCCAGAGACATGTCACTCGCAATTTCAACAGCCTCACATACTCACACACTGTCTCCCAGTACTCATTTTCCAAAGCTCTTAGGCACAAAACTCAACAAGTCTCTCCATCACATGTTGGGCTCTAGTGAGAAACACAAATTAAATGAAGATACTCTCCTAATTTTTGCAGAGCGGGAGGGTTGAGATAGGGTTTCACTCTATCCCAGGCTGACCTGAAATTCACTATGTGGTCTCTGTGTGGCCTCAAACTCACAGCCATGCACCTACTACCTTTGACTCCCTAGTACTGGGATCAAAAGCATGCACCATGATGCCAAGGAAAAAATGAAAATACTCTTTGTTGTTGTTGTTGTTGTTGTTTCTATTTTATAAATTCAGGTCTTGCTGTAGGTCAGGCTGACCTGGTATTCACTCTGTAGTCTCAGGTAGGCCTCAAACTCTGTGACTCTCCTACCTCTGCCTCCTGAATATATATTTAGTGAGTGTGAAAGAAATGGGGGTGGGAGAATTTGAATGCCAGGGCCTCAGCTTGTGCCATCTAGTGGGCACGTGTGACCTTGTGCTTGCCTTACCTTCTCTTAGAGAGAACCATGGATAGATGTCGAGATAGATCAATATCAACTGGTTCGAGAGAGGCAGAGCCAGAAGAAGATATAGATGAAAGGATGGGAGCATGAGTATATAGGTGTGTACATGAATACATTGGTATTCAGGTAGGTGGATGGATTGATAGATATAGATGTGTACATGGATGCACTGTTATTTGGGTATATAAGCAGATAGATATATGATAGATAGATAGATAGGCAGATAGATAGATAAATGTCAATGGGTTCAGGACAGAGACAGAAGGATGGATAGATGAAGGGATTGGTACATAGGTATATAGATGTGTACGTGGATATGTTGGCATTTGGGTGTGTAGATAGATGAGAGATAGATAGATAGATATCAATTGGTTTAAAAGAGGCAGAGACAGAAGGATGGATAGTAAAACGGATGTGTGCATGGGAATATAGATGTGTGGATGAATGCATTGGCATTTGGATGGGTACATAGGTAGATAGATGATAGACAGGCCATATTTAATATGGTGGGTAAGGATGTAGATCGATTCTTATATACATGGATGTATTGATAGCTGAATAATTGGGGTAAATCAGACATACTGTTATAAATTGTCGGTATTATCCACTTTCCAATGCCTTTTTCATTTAACCATAAAAGTATCCCAAGACACTCCTGTGTATTGTCTATGATGTTAGATTTGTAGAATATCAAGCAGAAAATGCAACAGTTCTTATTCCAATGTGGTTCCCCTGAGATGTCTATTTTATACTCCAGGAAGGTCGATTTTTGCCTCCACTGATCATTGAGCAATGTCTGTGGAAAATTTAGGGCTATTACCCAAGTACGCTTTAATATCTTCATGCTGAACTGCTTCTACATAGGACACGGGTGCAGTTTTTGTGCACATCATGGGCCTGTCAGCACTGCATCAAGTATGAGGGACAGAATCATGTGTCCACGTCCTCCCTGAGGATGATTGACAGTTCGCAGTGACCACAGCAGTAGACTTGGGAGACCACACCCTCCCTGAGGATGATTGTTGGTACCCCTCAAAATACCACTGGTACAAAAATCCACAAAAGTTCAAGTCCTTCATGCAAAATGGGATATTTCTACAAAACCGACACATATCCTCTCATCTTTAAATAATCCATGTATGATTTATTATCCTTCATCAGGCCCTGGAGAGATGACTCAGCAGTTAAGGCACTTGCCTGCAAAGCCAAAAGGACCTGGATTCAATTTCCCAGGATCCATGTAAAGCCTGATGCACAAGGTGGCACATGAGTCTGGAGTTCCTTTGCAATGGCTAGAGGCCCTGGTATGCCTATTCTCTCTCTGCATTTGCCTCCATACACATACACTCACTCTCTCTGTCTCTAATAAATAAATAAAGTAATTTTAACAATAAATACAATTTTCTTAAATTAACATATAAAACTCACTGCTATACTGTTTTACATTACTTTAAGATTATAAAGGGAAAGCTGGTATTGATGCTGGCACACAATTATGATATGAGTACTTGGCAACATTGAAGTAGCAGGAGTGTCATGAGTTCAAGGCCAGCCAGGACTGCAAATTGAGAGCCAGGTCAGTCCAGAGTAGAGTGAAATTCTACCTCAAAGTGAATGAAATAATGAATTGACCTTCTGTTGTTGTTCACAATAAACAGGTGTACAGAGGTAGTGAAGTACAGAGGTAGTGTACAGAGGTAGTGAAGAGGTAGTGTCTTTTATCTATTTTGTAAAACTTCAAAAAATGACTCCTCACTCTTGTGAATGCATAGAATAATCATTTGAGTGAAAATTTCTGAGAAGTAGTTAGAAATAGGAAATCTTGGGGCTGGAGAGATGGCTCAGTGGCACAGGAGGGGACACCTTTAAAGAAGATGGTCCTTGGTTGGAGAAATGTGTTTAGCATTTAAGGTGCTTGCCAGCAAAGACAAAAGAGCCAGGTTGGATTTCCCTGTACCCACATAAGCCAGATACACAAGGTGGTGCATAAGTCTGGAGTTCATTTGCAGTGGCTAGATGCCCTGGGGTGCCTATTCTCTCTGTCTTCCCCCTGTCTCTCTCTGCTTGCAAATAAATAAAATATTAAGAATACCCCAATAAAGCAGAAAATCCAAGGCTGTGAAGGTCGTAATAGTAAAAGAGATTTTTCCCACACTCTGTAGGACTCAGCGAACACTGCTAGGCAGAAAGAATGTGAGCAGCCCTGTGTGGTTAGGAGTAGCTTGGGGCATTCATGACTCCACCATGGTTACTGGAACCTGCACAAGGCTAGCAAGGTGGTGAGCCCATCAACGTTGTGACAAGGAGGATGGAGGGTACAAAACGAATGAGAGGACAGAACATGGGAGGGAATACCTTGAAAGATCATCCTGGGCTGGAGAGATGGTTCAGTGGTTAAGGCGTTTGCCTGTTAAGCCTAAGGACCTGAGTTTGATTGCCTAGAACCCACATAAAACAAAGGAGAATATGGTCTTCATGGTACTTGGCATCATACAAGACCCCTTAATGAAAACAAACTATATTTTAATTAATTACTTAATTATTTGCAAGTGCAGAGAGACAAAAAGAGAATGAGAGTGAATGGGTGTGCCAGGGACTCCTGCCACTGCAAACAAACTGCAGATTCATGGACCACTCTTTGCATCTGGCTTTATGTGAGCACTGGGGAATTGAACTCAATATATTAGGATTTGCAGGCAAGTCCCTCAACCACTTAGCTATCTCTGCAGCCCCAAACGAACTATTTAGTTACTGAAAGTGAGGGAGCTGGTGAGATGTCTCAGTCATTAAGGCACTTGCATGCAAAGCCTGAGTTTGATTCCCTAGTACCCATGTAAAGCCAGGTGCACAAAGTAGTGTGTGTACTGAAGTTCATTTGCAGCTCCAGGAGGCCCTGATACTCAAATATGATATGTTCTTTATTTTGACTTTATCCTGTAGTATTTACATGTCTTTAGTCTGTAGTATATACATGCCTGAGTGTATATTCAAGAGAGCATGATTAATAGCCATCACTGGCCTAAATTTGGTACTTTTTATTTTAGTATTCTTATTGATCTTGATAACTTCCTCCTAAGATATAGCAAGTGGTCTTCAGGGCTTGTTTCTTTCAGTTCCCACTCTTCCTTTTGTACTTCTTGTTCTACCTACCAAATTCTCCCTTGTCACCAAAAACCTTCTAAAATCCTGCCCCTTCTAAAACTCTACCTCTCACACACAGTTCTGCCTTCTGGCTATGACTTTACAGCATCTCTCACTCCAAATTTAAACCATCTCACTAAATCAAATACAAACTCTACTCTCTTAAAGAAGCTACTGTCTTTACTGCACCTCTTTAACTTCTTGTACATATGGACATCTAATTTTTCTCTCTTTGCTAAAAGTTAAAGTCATTCAACAGCATTTAGGGTATTTCCTTCCTTTTACCTTTCCTCCTTTTTTTTTTTTTTCATTACAAGCCACCAAAAAAAGGAAAAAAAAAGTCAAAAAATCAAACCACTGGCTATTGCTCTGTTAAGATTAACTCCTCACCAATTTAAAATGTAACTATAATCTTAAAAGGATGTCTCTCCATGATTCATGTTATTATGTCTAACGTTGGCCAACCATCTCATGTCGTGTGTTCTATGTTTTATGTAGTCTGTCCTTCTGTATGACTAAATTTATGCTTATTAAAAAAGAGCATGATTATATTCCAAGATCCACCAGTTATTTGTATGCATTAAAACATGTGGCTAGCTATCTATTAAAATTTATAAAGGGCTGGAGAGATCAATTTGTGGTAAAGGCATTTGCCTGTGAAGCTAAAGGACCCAGGTTCAATTCCCCAGGTCCCATGTAAGCCAGATGTACAAGTTTGTGCATGCATCTGGAATTCATTTTCATTGGCTGAAGACACCAGCACACCCATTCTCCTTTCCTGAAATAAATCAAATAAATAAAAAATAAACTATAAAAATACCTATAAACATAGGAGCAGAATAGTGGCACATGTCTTTAATCCCAGCACTTGGGAGGCAGAGGTAGGAGGATCACCATGAGTTCAAGACAAGCCTGGGACTACAAAATGAGTATCAGGTCAGCCTAGGCTAGAGTGAGACCCTACCTTGAAACAAACATACAAACAATTAAAAAAAAAAGATTGAAGTAAAATTCTATAAAGACAATATGGATAAGGGCTTGGGAGGTGATTCAGGTGCTTTCTTGCAAAGTGTACTGGCCCAGGTTCAGTTCCCTGGCACCCACATAAAGCCAGATGGAAATTGATGCAAGCAACTGTGATGCCCCGATGCCTGTGCAAATGGGAGGCAGAGTCAGGAGCTAATGGGCCAGCTGCTGTAAAAGTTCTTTGCAATCTGCAAGTTTGTTCTCAGTGGCAAGACACCTTGTCTCAAAGAAGGTGGAAAACAGACCTAGAAATTGTCCTCTGACTTTCATACATACACCATGGTATGTGTGCCTCCCTGACACATGCATACACGCACCTGAATAAATAAAATAATGATAATTTGTCATATTTTCAACTTTATTTGACACTTTTAACTTGACATATTGGTGATAATATAGCTAAATTCTATACCAATGTTGGAAATGTTGGTAGATAAAGCCTAGAATGGAGTCACTGAATAAAGGAAAAGATACAATTTAATCGCTACATAGCAGTAAAGATCTAGCTTTCTGCAGCACTTTTCGCCCATTTTTCTCCTTTAGCTTCTTCAAGCCCTCAGGACTCCTAATGCCTATTTCTTATTTAAAAAAATATTTATTTATTTGTGAAAAAGGCAAAAGAAATATGGAAGACAGGGAGAACATGGGCACATGAGGGCCTCCAGCCACAACACCAACAACAAAAAAGTCAGATGCATGCACCACCTTGTGCATCTGGCTTATGTGGGTCTTGGGGAACAGAAGAACCTGGGTCCTTTGATTTTTCAGGCAAGCGACTGCTGCTAAACCATGTCTCCAGCCCCCTAATGTCTATTTTATCTGTCCCAAACAGGACAGTGATGAACTGAGAAGGAGAAACTACTCGAAAGAGCATTTTAGAGCTAGGGTTTTGCTGCTTGTGGTGGATATACAGTTCCAGAAAGGTGTTCTACTAAGTTACGAATGAATGCCACTTGTAAACACACTTCATGTTCATGTCAATTAATTTTGTTTCCATGTAGCATAATATGTACCCTGCATTGTTAGGCAAGCTCTGTACCCTGAGCTAGAATACCATTTGCTTAATGACATATTATCTTTTTTTTTTTTTTTTCTGGTGATAAGGACCAAACCCAGAGCCTTGTGTTTGCTAAAACACCAACCCATTAATGACATTTTAAAAAGAGTGTTTGTGTATATGAACATGTGTGTGCCATGGGGATGTCAGAGAACAACCTCAGGATGTTGGTCCTTGCTTTTTACCTGGCTTCATGCAGGATCTCTCTTGTTCACCTCTGAGTATGCCAGGATATCTGACCCACAAGCTTCTGGACTTACCCAGCTCTGCCTCCTCCTGCCATATTGGGATTGCAGAAGCATGTGCCACTGTATTTGGCTTTACATGGGTCCTGGTCATCTGAATTTTGTTCTTTAGGCTTGCACATAAAACACTTTAACAGCCATCTCTTCATTTCTGGTGACTGATTATGGATCATCAATATAGAAATTTTAAAATTAGAGAAAAGCAAACATTCACAAATATAGCATATTTTTATTTTAAATATTTATTTAACATTAAAAAGCATGGCAATGGAAAAAATCTTCACTTAGGGTCGCTATGAAACTGTAATTCATATTTTACTAATTAAACACTTTTTGAATCCAACGAAATTATATCTTAAGCTAGCTCCCATTGTAGGCCAAATATTATTAGAATAAAGTGAATTTCCCCAGGAGCCACAATGTGGAATGATGTAATTGAGGAGCTGTATTCTGCTACATCCAAGGAACTGAAGACCATGCATCAAAGTAAAGGAAAATGCATTGCTATTATACTCTTTTCACAAAGCAGCCTGGAATAATGCATATTATTTTGGGTTGGAGTTCAAAATATAACAAAATGTCAATAAATTAAGGGTCATTTCTCTTTCTGGATCTGTGTCTCTCAAAACATCACATATTTGCATTCATAGCCCAGTAAATGTTAATATTAAAAGGATGGCAACAAATGGTGACTGACCATTTTCCACTTACTGACATCCTGTCTCCCAGCGAATCTGAGGTGGCTCATCTAACTTCCAGTCATTATCCTCCTTCTGACATGGCATGGTCACCCCCTCCCCATGCTGATGAAAACCCATCTAAATCTGTCCATCAGTGGAGTCCATGGACAGCAGCATGTGAGGCACAGGCAGATGAAAGGGAACCAAGGAAAGAAAAGTAAAAAGAACTAAGAATAGAATATAAAACAAAAAGAGAAAAAAAAACTAATAAAAAAGCCAGTAGAGTGTGTTCTATAAAATAAGCTGGAAAAATGTTCTTGCCGGGCTCCTCCCCAGTGGGCAGGTAGTTCTGAGGAGGGACCAGGCCAGCTGGTTCCTCCCAAGGGGTTGAGGAGAAGGGTGGATGTCGGACAACTCAAAACCTCTCCTATTCTCCGGAGAAAAACCACACTGAGTCGGGAGTCTTGTGGAAGCAGGAACTCATAGGAACTTGCTTTATTGTTACAAGCAGTTGCCTATATAATGTTGGGGACGAAGGCGGGGATTTTAGGATGGGGGAAGAGGTAAGGGCCAATAGTTAACTGTGACTATTGAAATGATAATTCCAACTCCTGCATGGAAGTAGCAGGTAAGAAGCCATTAGGTTTCTTGCTGAGTCCTAGCTGGTCAGAGACAGGTCACCAAACTTTAGCTAGACTCAGGAAGTTCACTAGGCCTCACACCCAGGCCTCTCAAGGCCCAACATGTTCTGACAATGCACAAATAGCTAATGCCACCTTGCTTTTATCTTTGAAGAGCCAAGTAGTTCTTTAGATATGAGACTCAGTCATCAATCTTCTAAAGGAGTCACTAGTTGCTCCTATTTCAGTTCATCATGTCTTCAAAGAAGGTACAAGTCCATAATGCAATCAACAACTGCCCATGTCCTTGGGTAGGTGGACTTCTAACAGACATTTGGGAACAGTAAGAAAGAGACCTTCCTTGTGTCTGTTGTCCTTCCTCAGGGGGCAGAGGTACCAGAATGTGTCATGAACAGCACTAGCAATAGGGTTGACTTAATCTTGAACTTTATCTATCACTGGTAAATGAAGTAGCTTTTTAAAGTATTCACTGGCAGGGGTTTACCCATTTGTTTGTTACTGGAAATTTTGAGAAAATTAGTATGCCTTGAAACTATTATCCTATGTGTAAAATTCAAACCCAAGTGATTATTATAAAAGATTAAAGTAGACTAAATATACTGATAATACATTGTAATTATATTGAAATAGTACTGTGCCCTGACTTCAGTTATTTCATATTTTGTAAAATAATTGTGTTTTTTTAGACTTACCTTTATTGAGAAACTCAATTTTACATGCCGCTTTTTGACTTGCTCTTATGGATGTCTGTGTGTTTGGGTGGATGCATAAATTGTATCATCTGTCTGCTATCACATGTACATTATGAAATGGCAAGTAAATTATTCCTGGAAGTATAAATGGTACTAGTCTGTACATTTATTGCAATGAATTGGGACTGTACAGGCATATGAGAATAGTAAAGTCATATCAGGAAAACCAGGTCCAAGAGCATACTGGACACAATTCTAGTAAAGTGTACAATTCCCTCACCTAGACCCCATAAAAATGGTCACCTAACACGCCATGACACACTACTCTGGTCCCATTTCCTTAGGATCCCAACCCCAGGAATGGTGAGTACCTCAACTTCTCCAGAGTGCCAAGAAGAATCTATTTTCAAGGGAAGTAGCCATTTTTTTTTTTAATGATGAAAACCAGGGATCACTTATGAGATGGTCTATTTCATTCATTCTGCCAAATTACTAAGTACCTCGTGAGGAATTAAGGACAATTATGGCAGAAAAAGTTTTGGGCCTGAGAATAAAGGATTTAGACAGTCTGTTTCCTAGGCCTAAGAGATTGCTTAACATGAGGTAAGAGAATGGTGGAAATGAGAGTGAGGCAGGAGGATTCAGGTTCCCTAGTAAGGGAATGGAGTTGGAAATGCTTTGATATACAGAGGCTTTTCAGAAAGACCCAGGGAGGGGATCTATCACTAGGGGCAAGTAACATTTCTCCTTTGAGCTCTGGTACAGTAGGGCTTAATCAATTTTGAAAATTGCAAGTTGTTTATTCAAATATCTTGGGCCTTGTCTGCACACAGCTGTTATGAGAGAGAGAAGGGGAAATCTTGAAATATAATACATTCCCTGTGTGCCATCTGATGCACAAGACAGAGCGTTCAAGTGATTATTTTTCTTTTCCTATAACAAACAAAACCTCTACCTAAAACTCCATGTCCTCTAGATACCACATCAAACCTCTCTTTCTGAGCTGCTTCTACCAAGTACTGCTGCTGATAGCTGTATTACTTGACTTCCCCAAAGCCTTCTCCATGCTTCTACTGACTGACCTTTAGAGGGTGCAGGGCTTTATACCTTCTCATGCAATGGTTATGTCTCACCTGGCCTTTCTTACCACTCAGCAGCAACATCATCTGCTGACTCACCTTATCTCTTGCAATGTTCACTGCTTCCCCTTGGCAGGGTCAGTATAAATGCCACCTGCTGACAGTGTCAGACCCTGAGCAGCCAAGCACAGGAACCTTGTTAACACTCACCCTGCATCCCTCTATTTTCATCTTTCACACTAATTGGCTATCACTTTATGAGTGCTGCATTTTACTTGCTGATTAGTTTGCTGCTTGCCTGTCACCTTAGAATATGTTCTCCAGGAAAGCAGGACAGTGTCATTTTGTTCACCTCATACTCTCAGTGTTTCACAGACCATGAAAATGGAACAAATATTAGTGACTTCATAAATAAAATGAACTGATCAAACTATAATTACAAAATGATCATTTTAAATGAAATTATAAGCAATCTGAGCTAGTTTGAATGTATGTTCCACATAGACTGAGGTGTTTCTTCAAAGCTTGCAATGTGGATATTTAGTCCCCTGGCTGGAGAAGGTGTCACTGGAAGCATATCCTGGGACCCAGCCCAAAGGTGTGTTTTGGGTCCCTTCCAAACTTATGCAGAGTTGATTGTCCTGTGCCTTGACAAGGTAGGCCAGGCCCTTCCACTTGTCAACCACAAAAGGCAATTGTTGATCTTCTGGGACTGGCAGCTGAAGATTGACAGTGCCCTGGGATTTTGACACCCACCAACACTTTCCATATCACAAAGGAGGAGCTCCAGGTCACAGTCCAGATGGAAGGAAGGCCTATCTCAATTGTTATCCATACAGGGTCCAGTTGGTCAGTCCTGCCATCCTACTATAATAAGACATTTTCCTCACAGATCTTTGTGTTGGGTATTGACTGCCTGTCCCTCTCCTCATGCATCACTCTCCCCTTACCCTGTGTAGCTTGGGACACTCCCCTTTCCTATTCATTTCTTTTTCTCTTTAAAATTATATATTTAATTGGCAATTTCTGTACTTACAGACAATAAACCATGGTATTTCCCTCCCCTCCACTGCTTTTCCCTTCATAACTCCACTCTCCATCATATCTCCTCCCACTCTCCATTAGTCTCCTACATACAGTCATCATCTTCCTTTGGAGTTGTCTGCTGGGCAGGTTTGTGATCTTCTAATGTGGCCCACTGTCTACCAAAAAAAAACCCCTGGAGTTTTTTGACGCATATGCACCTGTAGGATTAAAGCAGTACTCATTATTTTCTTTCTTTTTCTCTGATGCCTTCTGTCTCCCATAAGACTGCATACAGTACAGCTTTTTCCAGCTTTCAAGTGGCTGGGCTACAGGGAGAAGGTTTCCTGCTCAGCCACAACTTGATTTCTCAGTGACTTTGCTGCTCAGGCATGTGAAGTCTTCAGCAATAGGGTCTTACCATCTCTTTCTCATAGGGAACCAAGGGCCTTGGCAATAGCCTGTAATGTTTGGGAGGCAACAGGGACCTTCCTGGCCAACAGCTCACTGGTAGGTATCCCATATTAGGTAAGGAAAATTTTCTAGTAACAATCTATGGCTTCTGGATGTACCATTATTTAAGAAACTAGACTTTCATATGTCTTATTCAGACTATCTTGAATGTTGATTGATCCTCCCCCCCTCCCACCATTCTTTTATACATTTTTTTCCCCTGACCTCACTTAGGCTTTTCCCATCCCTGTAATCTGTTTTAGTTACATATATACAATACCATTTTCTTAAGACCTTCCCTCTCCTCCCTCCTTATAGCCTTTTTCTAGCTCATGGGCCTCTGCTAGTAATTATTGGTTCCAGATCACACACAAGTCTATATATTTGTAGCTAGGATCCACAAATAAGAGAGAACATGTGGCGTTTTGCTTTCTGGGCATGGGTTACCTCACTTAGTAAAATCCTTTCCAGATCTATCCATTTCCCTGCAAATTTCATTACATTTTTCTTTACCACTGAATACAACTCCATTGTGTAGATGTATGACATTTATATTATCCATTCATCTGTGGATGGACATCGAAGCTGGTTCCATTTCCTATATATTGTGAATAGAGCAGCAATAAACATGGTTGTGCAAGTATCTCTAAGGTAGTGAGAAGAGTCATTAGGATATATGCCTAGAAGTGCTAAAACTGGATCATCTGGCAAACCTGTTTTTAGCTGTCTCAAGAACCTCCACAATGATTTCCACAATGGCTGTACATTTATTTCATTCAACAGCGCAGAAGGGTTCCCCTTTTCCCACAACCTCGCCAACATTTGTTGTCATTTGTTTTCTTAATGGCAGCCATTCTGACAGAAGAGAGATGGAATCTCAAGGTAGTTTTAATTTGTATTTCCATGATGGCTAATGATGTAGAACACATTTTTTAGATGTTGATATACTACCTGTGTTTCTTCTTGTGAGAACTCTCTATTTACTTCCATAGCCCATTTTTTTATTGGGTTGTTTGATTTCTTATTGTTCTGTTTTTTTTTTTTTTTTTGAGTTCTTTGTATATTCTGGATATTAATCCTCTGTCAGATGTGTAAGTGGCAAAGATTTTCTCCCATTCCCTAGGTTATGCCTTTGCTCTATTAACAGTGTCCTTTGCTGTACAAAAGCTTTGTAATTTCATGAGATTCCAGTAATTGATTAGTGGTTTCATTTTCTGAGCAATTGGGATTATATTCAGAAAGTCATTACCTCTGCCAATATGTTGAAGGGTTTCCCTCCCTTTTCCTCTAGCAACTTCAGAGTTTTAGGTCTGATATTAAGGTCCCTGATCCACTTGGATTTGAGTCTTGTACATGAAGAAAGACCAGGATCTATTTTCATCTTTCTACATATAGATGTCCAGTTTTCCCACAGCACTTGTTGAAGAGGCTGTATTTTCTCCAATGAATATTTTTGGCATTTTTGTTAAAAATCAGATAGCTGTATCTGCCTGTCTTAACATCTGGATCCTCTATTCTGTTCCATTAATGTACATGTCTGTTTTTCTGCCAATGCCATGCTGTTTTTGTTACCATGGCATTGTAATATAGCTTAAAATTGTGTATGGTGATACCATCAGCCTTATTCTTGGCTATTTGAGGGTTTCTTTTATGTGTGTTTCCAAATGAAATTTAGGGTTTTTTTTTTTTTCTATTCCTGTGAAGAATGCCATTGGAATTTTTGTGGGGATTGCATTAAATGTGTACATTGCTTTTGGTAAGATTGACATCTTCACAATATTAATTCTTTCAATCCAAGAGCATGGGATATCTTTCCATTTCCTTGTGTCTTCTGCAATTTCTCGCTTCAGTGTTTTAAAGTTCTCGTTGTAGAGCTCCTTCACTTCCTTAGTTATGTTTATTCCAAGGTACTTTATTTTATTTGAGGAAATTGTGAATGGGAAAGATTCCCTGATTTCATTCTCTGTAAGTTTGTTGTTAGTATATAGGAAAGCTACTGATTTCTGTGTATTGATTTTGTATCCTGCTACATTGCTGAAAGTGTTTGTCAGCTCTAACAGTTTGCTGATCGAGTTTTTATGGTGTTTTATGTATAGAATCTTATCATCTGCACATAGTGATAACTTGATCTCGTCCTTTCCAATTTGTATCCCTTTCATGAGTTCCTCTTGCCTTATTGATATAGCTAAGACTTCTAGGACTATATTAAATAAAAGTGGGGACAGTGGATATCCTTGTTTTGTTCCTGAGTTTAGTGGAAAAGCTTCCAGTTCTTCACCATTTAGTATTATTTTGGCTGTAGGTTTGTCATAAATAGCTTTTATTATGTTGAGATATGTTCCTTCTATTCCCAGTTTCTGTAATACTTTTACAATGAAAGGATGTTGGCTTTTCTCGAATGCCTTTTCTGCATCTATGCATACAATCATGCAATTTTTTTGTCATTCAGACCATTTATATGATATATTAAATTTATTGATTTTCATATGTTGAACCATCCCTGCATCCCTAGGATAAAGCCAACTTGGTCAGGGTAAATGATCTTTTAGATATATTCTTGTATTCTGTTTGCCAATATTTTGTTAAGAATTTTTGCATCTATGTTCATGAGGGAGATTGCTCTGTAATTTTCTTTTTTTGTTCTGCCTTTGCCTGGTTTTGGTATGAGGTTGATGCTGGCTTCATAGAACAAGTTCAGTAGAATTCCTTCCTTTTCTATTTTATGGAAAATTTGAGAAGCATTGGTGTTAATTTTTCCATGAAGGTCTGGTAAATTTGCCAGTGAACCCATCTGGGCCTGGGCTTTTTTAGTTGGGAGAATTTTTATAACTGCTTGGATCTCTGTATTTGTTATAGGTCTATTTAAATGGTTTATCTCAACTTGATTTAATTTTGGTAGGTCATACGAATCAAGGAAATCATCCATTTCTTTCGGATTTTTAACTTTTAGTGGTATATGTATTCTTAAAGAATATCCTTATAATTGTTTGAATTTCACTGGCATCTGTTGCAATGGTGCCTTTTTCATCTCTAATTTTATTAATTTTTGTCTCTTCTCTCTTGTCAAATTCGCTAAGGGTTTATCAATCTTGTTTATCCTTTCAAAACACCAACTCTTTGTTTCATTGATTCTTGGGATTGTTTTTATTTTGTTTGTTTATTTATATTTCATTAATTTCTGCCCTAATATTTATGATTTGTTCTCATCTACTCATGTTTGGTTCACCTTGTTCTTTTTCCAAGGCCTAATGGAACATTAAATTGTTTATTTGTGAACTCTCTAATTTATTAATATACACACTTAGAACTATAAATTTCCCTCTTAGGACTGGCTATAGCTACTTGGGCGTACATCTGGGTCCTCTACTCTGTTTCACTGATCTACATGTCTGTTTTTGTGTCAGTACCATGCTGTTTTTGTTACTATGGCTCTGTAGTATAGGTTAAAATCAGGTATGGTGATACCACCAGCCTTATATTTGTTGCTCAGTATTATTTTAGATATTCAAGGATTTTGTGATTCCAAATGAATTTTTGAATTGTTTTTCTATTTCCATGAAGAAAGCCTTTGGAATTTTGATGGAGATTGCATTAAATGTGTAGATTGCTTTAGTTAAGGTTGCCATTTTCACAATATTGATTCTTCCAATCCAGGAACAAGGGATGTTTCTCCACTTTCTCGTGTCTTCTGCAATTCCTCGCATGAGTGTTTTAAAGTTCTCATTGGAGATTCTTTACTTCCTTGGTTAGGTTTATTCCAAGGTACTTTATTTTTTTTTGATGCAATTGTGAATGGGAGTGGTTCTCTGATTTCATCCTCTGTGTGTTTGTTGTTAGCATATATGAAGGCTACTGCTTTCTGTGTATTTATTTTGTATCCTGCTACATGGCTGTAGGTTTTGATTAGCTCTAACAGTTTGCTAGTAGAGTCTTTAGGGTCCTTTATATAGAATCATGTCATCTGCAAATAATGATAACTTGATCTCTTCCTTTCCAATTTGTATCCCTTTTATGTGTGTCTCTTGCCTTATTGCTATGGCTAAGACTTCCAAAAGTATATTAAATAAAAGTAGGGACAGTGGAAACCCTTGTCTTGTTCCTGATTTTAGTGGAAAAGCTTCCAGTTTTTCCCCATTTAGTAATATGTTGGCTGTAGGCTTGTCATAAATAGCCTTTATTATATTGAGATATGTTCCTTCTATTCCCAGTCTCTGTAGGACTTTTATTATGAAGGGATGTTGGATTTTGTCAAATGCTTTCTCTGCCTCTAAGGAGATGATCATGTGATTTTTGTCCTTCAACATGTTTATGTAATGTATTACATTTATTGATTTGCGTATGTTGAACCATCCCTGCATCTCTAGGATAAAGCCTACTTGGTCAGGGTGAATGATCTTTTTGATATACTCTTGTATTCTGTTTGCCAATATTTTGTTGAAAATTTTTGCATCTATGTTCATGAGGGAGATTGGCCTGTAATTTTCTTTTTTTGTTCTATCTTTGCCTGGTTTTGGTGTCAGGGTGATGCTGGCCTCATAGAAGGAGTTTGGTAGAATTCCTTCTTTTTCTATTTTATAGAAAAGCTTAAGAAGCAATGGTGTTAACTCTTCCTTAAAGGTCTGGTAAAATTCAGCAGTGTATCCATCGGGGCCTGGGCTTTTTTTAGTTGGGAGATTGTTGATAACTGTTCGGATCTCCATGTTTGTTATAGGTTTATTTAAGTGATTAATCTCATTTTGATTTAATTTAGGTAGGTCATATAAATCAAGGAAATCATCCATTTCTTTCAGATTTTCATACTTTGTGGAATATATGCTTTCATAGTATGTCCCTATGATTTTTTGAATTTTTTCTGGAATCTGTTGTGATGTTACCTTGTTCATCTCTGATTTTATTAATTTGTGTCTCTTCTCTCTTTCTTTTGGTCAGATTTGCTAAGGGTTTATCAATCTTGTTTATCCTTTCAAAGAACCAACTCTTTGTTTCATTAATTCTTTGGATTGTTTTTTTGTTTGTTTGTTTCTATTTCATTAATTTCTGCCCTAATCTTTATTATTTCTTCCTGTCTACTGATTTTTGGTTTGCCTTGTTCTTCTTTTTCCAAGGCTTTAAGGTGAAGCATTAGGTCGTTTACTTGTGACCTTTCTAATTTCTTAATATAGGCACTTAAGGCTATAAATTTACCTCTTAGAACTGCCTTCATTGTGTCCCAGAGATTTTGGTATGTTGTGTTCTCATTATCATTTGACTCTATAAATTTTTTGATTTCCTTCTTGATTTCTTCATTGACCCATTCATCATTTAGTAGTGTTTTGTTTAGTTTCCATGATTTTGTGTATGTTCTATAGCCTTTCTTGCTACTGATTTGTAGTTTAATTCCATTGTCATCAGATAGAATGCAAGGAATTATTTCAATTTTCCTGAATTTGTTAAAATTTGCTTTGTGTCCTAATATATGGTCTTTTTTAGAGAATGTTCCATGTGCTGCTGAAAAGAATGTATATTCTGCACCCTTTGGATGAAATTTCCTGTATATATCTGTTAGGTCCATTCCTTCTATGACATCATTTAGTCCAGATGCCTCTCTGTTTATTTTTTCCTGTGATGACCTGTCAATTGATGAGAGTGGGGTGTTAAAGTCACCCACCATCACTGTGTTTGGTGTTATCTGTGACCTTAGTTCTAATAGTGTTTGTTTGATGAATTTGGGAGCCCCCATGTTAGGTGCATATATGTTTAGGATTGTAATATCCTCCTGTTGGAGTGTGCCCTTAATCAATATTATCAATATAATCAATATAAAGCGACCTTCCTTATCTTTCTTGACTAAAGTTGCACTAAAGTGTACCTTGTCAGATATTAGGATAGCAACCCCTGCTTGTTTTCTAGGCCCATTTGCTTGAAACACCGTCTTCCAACCTTTCACCCTAAGATAATGTTTATCCTTTGTAGAAAGGTGAGTTTCTTGGAGACAACAAATTGTAGGATCCTGCTTTTCAACCCAGTCTGCAAACCTATGTCTTTTCGTTGGGGCATTGAGGCCGTTGATATTAAGAGATATTATTGAAAGGTGTGTATTTATGTTTGCCATTTTTTGTGTGGTTCCGGTTCTACCTGTGCTCTCTTCTGTTAACTAGTATTTGAGTATTGCTTGTTTTTTCTAGGTTCCTTTTCCTTTTCTTCAGCATGGAGGATTCTATCAAGTATTTTCTGTGGAGCTGGTTTTGCTTCAAATACTCCTTTAACCTGCTTTTGTCATGGAATGTCTTTATTTCTCCATCTATTTGAATGGATAACTTTGCAGGATAAAGTAACCTTGGTTGACAGTTGTTATCTTTCAGAACTTGGAATATATCACTCCAAGCCCTTCTGGCTTTAAAAGTTTATGTTGAATAATCTGCTGTAATCCTAATGGCCTTGCATTTGTAGGTAACTTTATTTTTCTCTCTACCTGCTTTCAATATTTTTTTCTTTGGTGTGTGTGTTTGGAAGTTTGACTATAATATGGCAAGGAGAGGTTCTTTCCAGTTTTTGTCTGGCTGGGGTTCTAAAGGCTTCCTGTATCAGCATTGGCACCTCTTTCCCAATTTGGGGGAAATTTTCTTCTATGATTTTGTTGAAGACACCTACTATGCCTTTGGAGTGGAATTCTTCTCCTTCTACTTTGCCCTGAATTCTTATATTGGATCTTTTCATAGTGTCCTGAATATCTTGAAATTCCCATTCATACTTTTCTATAAGTTTGTCTTTCTCTTTGTTGGACTGTATTAGATCTGCCACCTGGTCTTCTAGCTTAGATATTCTGTCCTCTCCCTCATCCATCCTGCTCTTGAGATTTTCACAGAGTTTTTTATTTCATTAACTGTGTTCTTCATTGCTAGTAATTCTGACTGGTTTTTCTTAATTATTTCTATTTCCTTATTTATGTCTTGTATTGCCTTCTTTATTTCATTAAATTGGTGTCCTATGTCTTCTTTGATTCCTTTGATTTCCTCTTTGATTCTTTTGATTTGTTCTTTGACCTCTTTGAACATATTTATAATCATTCTTTTGAACTCTTTCTCAGGCATTTCCTCTAACTTGTTCTCCTTGGAGGACATTTCTGATGCATTAATACTTTAGGTGGATTTATATCGTCTTGCTTTTTAGTGTTTCTTGTGTTATAATGTATATATTTTTGCATCTTGGATTAAGTTAGTGCTTGGATTATAGCTAGCTGGGTATTCTTAGCTGTATCAATTGATTTGATGTTATATATTTTCAGGGTAGGAGCTTAACGTGTTATGTGTGGCTTTTAAGACTCTCAGAGTATCTACAAAGGTGTTCCTAGGAGTTGAGTGTCTCTGCTATGGGAGTATTCAAGCAGGCTGAGTGGAATAAAATACAGGTGGATTCTAAAATTTAACTAAACGCTGTACACATTCAATCAAAAACAGCCCCCAGTATGTATGCAAGAGTAGTTATTATAATGACCAGATCCTCTATCAACAAAGAGGTTGAGATTTCTGGTCTGTTGAGGGATCCAACTCAGCTTGCGACCAAGTGAGACCCTTCCCCGGTGCAATCCCAGTTACCTTGGATGATTTTAGTCTCAGTCAAGTTGCTGCCTGGGTCGTCTGGCTGCTGTTCTGATTTCTGGCTTTTCCTGTGGGGCAAACCGAGCCTGGCAAGTGTGGCCCTGCAGATCAGCACCCCTGCTGCTGGAACTGCTGCTGCTAAAGCTGCCGCTGCTGGGTCTGTAGCCGCTGCTGGTGAAGCTGCTGCTGCTGGGCCCACCCCTGCTGCTGCCTCTGCTGCTGCTGTAGCTGCCACTGCTCTAGCCACCACTGCTGCTGACGCTGCTGCTGCTGTGTCCACTGCCGCTGCTGCCACTGAATCTGCTGCTGCAGGATCTGCCACTGCTGCCGCTCCTGGGTCTGCTGCTACTGGGTCATCCGCTGCTGCCGTGATTGGAGCTGCCACTGCTGGGGCCGCTGTTACCGGTGCCCGAGCCACTTTTGTTGCTGCCAAACTCTGCTCCTGCTTAGGTCCCGCTGTTGGCTCAAGTTGGTGTGGCCGGGTCCCGGGACTGCTGCTCTGTTCTTGGAGCTGGGCTCAGGCAGTGGGGGAGGGGAGGGAGCTGCAGCTGCTTTGGTTCTCTTGCTGTTCCACGTGTTCTTCTACCTCATGGTCTGCTCCTCCGTTGCTCTCTGCCACTCTCCCTTCACGTTTCCTGAGTTGTGGAGAGCTCCGGTGTGAGGGAAAGCTCCCGCACCTGGCTTTTCCTGTGGCTGGAGCCAAGCTGGCTGCTTTCTGTTGCGCTGCCGCCACTGCGGTTGGCGGAGCTGCCCGGGCCACTTTTGCCAGCCTGTGTGGGCTCTGGAAGCTCTGGATCTCTTCTACTTCTCTGCTGCCACTTCAATTTCCTATACAACTCACTTTTAATAAAAGTGTGTATTTTGCTGAGTTTTTTTGGTCTTTTTTCCCCCCTAGGCTGCTTTGGCATGGTACGTATGCCGCCATCTTAACTGGAAGTCTTGCTTTTTTTTTTAATTGTTACTTGAGTGTGATTTATTTTTTCCTATTGCCTCCTGTGTGTGTTTTGCTTTCTCCTTGGTTTTAAGAATTCCTTCAAGAATTTTCTGTAAAGCTGGTTTCATTGTCATAAGTTCCTTTTGCCTGTTTTTTTTTTTGTGGAATGTTCTTATTTCTCCATCAATTTGGATACTAAAGTGATGTTGGTTGACAGTAGTTATCTTTTAGAACTTGGAATATGTCATTCCAAACCCTTCTGGCTTTCAAAATTTGTGTTGAATAATCTGCAGTTATTCTAATGGGCTTGCCTTTGTAGGTGACTTACTTCTTCTCTCTAACTGCTTTCAATATATTTTCTTCGCTTTGTTTGTTTAGTAGTTTAATTATAACATGGCAAGGAGAGGTTCTCACAATATTTTGTAGGTTTGGTGTTCTAAAAGCTTGTTGGCATTTCTTTCCCAATTTGGAGAACATTTTCTTCTGCAATTTTGTTGAAAACATGTACTAAGCCTCTGAATTGAAATTCTTCTCCTTCTGCTATATGCTGAATTCTTTTTTTTTAAATTATTTATTTATTTATTTATTTGAGAGTGACAGACACAGAGAGAAAGATAGAGGGAGAGAGAGAGAATGGGCGCGCCAGGGCTTCCAGCCTCTGCAAACGAACTCCAGACGCGTACGCCCCCTTGTGCATCTGGCTAACGTGGGACCTGGGGAACCGAGCCTTGAACCGGGGTCTTTAGGCTTCACAGGCAAGCGCTTAACCTCTAATCCATCTCTCTAGCCCTGAATTCTTATGTTTGATCTTTTCATAGTGTCCCAGATATCTTGAAATTCCCATTCATACCTTGCTATTAGCTTGTCTTTCCCTTTGTTGGACTGTATTCGATCTGCCACCTGGTCTTCTAGTTTAGATATTCTGTTCTCTCCTTCATCCATTCTACTGCAGAGTCTTTCCACAGAGTTTTTATTTTATTTTATTGCAGGGAGCGGCTACAGACGCCATTACAAGATGGCGCTGACTTCCTGCTGAGAGTTGTGACGAACAACTCCCTACTTGGTCATATCCTGGCGACAGTCTTGCTTAATGCTGCGCGTGCACATGATGTAATGCATCCTGGGCCTATCCCGTGGCCCTGGGTGGTGGGTGAGCAGGTGGTGGCCAATCCGTAGGTGTCTCGTAGTATTACACCCTATAAAAGCAGCTACACTCCTGCGCCCCAGCCCCTTCGCCATCAACTTTCCTGTTAACCAAGAGGCTCTCCAATAAAGTGTGATCGAGAAGGATCTTTGTTTGCTGGTCGTTCTTCTCCTGCTGGTCAGGGAGTTCGCCGCAAAGTGGTGCCGAAATCCCGGGACGCCGGGTGCTTTGTGGTCACCGGGCGAGGGACCGAAGAGGATCCAGAACTTGACACACGGAGAGGAAGACGTCGGTAAGTCATCCCCAGTCATAATGTTTTTTCACTTAGATCCCTACCTGTTCCTTGTTATTTTCATTCCTGTGTGGTTTATTGTCCTTGTCGTTTGCTGTGAGCGCAACATGGGCAACTCAGAGGACAGAATTGGTAAGGGTACACTGCCATTTTGGCTGCTGATTCACTCTTGCTTAAGTAAAGAAAACCACATGGAACTTATTAGAAGGGGACGGGAAGTTCTCGCAAGGCATCAGGATAGCCTTTCTGAGTCAGATTCAAATGGGGAGTCAAAAACTAGGCCTAGAAAAAAAAAATAAAAAAGAAGGGATTAAACAAAGATAAAAGTTTAAAAGATGAGCTCAGAGAAACTGGTGAAATCTATAATTGCCCCCCCCCCCGAGGGGGAGAAACGAGCCTTTGACAGGCTCTACCCTCCCATTGAGGAGCTTACACATTTAAATGTACTTGACACAGATGAGGAGGCTAGCTCCGATTCTGCAGAGGAGGAAGAAAAGAAATTATTTAAAGGGGAAGAGGAAAGACTAAAGGAGGCCACCGCCTGTTATAGAAAAGAGCGATATAGGTCCCCGCCTAGATGCCCTTTACTGACAAAGGGGCCTCAAGGCCAAGTGTGTGGTCCTTTACAGTCGATAGAGCCTTCCGCACCCCCACCCTATAACTCCCCTGGGGACACATGCCGCTTCATTAAAACAAAAACCTGGTCGCGGCTGGCCTCTGCTTTTCCCGTTTTTGAGGATCCAGTAACTCAACAAAGGAGACATGAACCAGTTCCCTATAAACAACTAAAGGATTTGGTTCAGGCTGTCAAGGATTTTGGACCAGGTGCAGATTATTCCGTTGCGTTGTTGCGCAGGATTATTACAGCATGGCTCGGAGCCTATAGTAAGAATGTTTAGACCCGATTCCCCTCAAATTGTTAAATGCCTAATTATTTTGGAGGTCTTTCAGACATTCTCTACTTCTTTTAACTTGTTTACGGATTCCTTATATGTGGCTAATGCGGTTGCTGGCCTAGAGACTGCTGCTTCTGTTCGCTCTGCTAGTCTGGTGTCTAATATTCTTTTACAACTTCAGTCTTTAATTTTGCAGCGAACTTGCCCTTTCTATGTCTTAGATAATAAATAAAAAGGACCAGATCTTGTTAATAAGATCCAGGGGAGCTGTTTGTGTTTTTCCACAGGAACAGGATTCTCCTCATTGGGTTCCAGCCTGGCTGGTGAGGACAGTCAAGTGATCTCCGGAGGAGGGTCCAGAAGACAGTAAGGTCCATCAGGGCGGAGATGATAAAGGTCTTGTGGATAATCTTCCTCCTGTGCCTGAAATCCATTAAAGGAGAGCCACGTTGGGGTATTCTGTCAACCTTTCCCAAACCTATGCCGGTGCTCCATTCTGCCACGGTCTTCCCTCGCTTCTTTACAACTCCATTTTCAAAGTGGATTTTATGTGGAACAAATGGCAGCTGCACAAACTTTACACCCTTTGTACTGTTACAAGGAGGACTTATAGCTTGCAATAATGTGCCCGGGACCCTCCATACAGAGAATCAAGTGGAAGAGGGTGTTAATGACATTGGACATGGCTGTGGGAGGAATACTTCCTTTGCCCCTGCGCCGGCGTGTGTTCATCCACCGTTTCTGTTCGTTCTTAGTATGCTATGGTCCTTAGGGTGCCCCAGTGGGTCCCCGTGCCTGTAGAGGCCCCCAGCACGCTATCGCTATTCAGACAATAAAGAGATTTTGGTATCACGGCAGCGGCCGCAATAGCGGCTGCTGCCACAGCAGCCGGTGTGGCCATAGCCACTTTGGTACAGACTGCTGAAACTTTGAATAGTTTGGCCTCCTCCACTACCGTGGCCCTGGAGACTCAGACAGCCCTAAATTCCCATCTAAAGAGTGTTCTCTTATTTTAAGGAATGGGTGGTATGGGAATGTTTCTGGTGTGCTGCCTAGGAGGGTGCGTACTGTGCCTATGGTTGGTCTGCCGCCTTCGCACCCAAACCAAAAGGGATAAGATGGTCATCTCTCAAGCGCTTGCTGCCTTAGAATGTGGCTCCTCTCCCCAAATCTGGCTGGCAGCCTTAAAGGGAAAATAGCTCCCCTGGCCCTTGCACCCTCGGGGTCTCAGAGTACCCATTGCACGAGGATGGGCAGGAATATGGTAGCTTTCGTTTGACCGCCGCCTTTGCACTCTCAGGGGACCTGTCCCATTGCACTGAGGAAGGGGAGGTTGGACTTCTTCCTTTGATCGGTCAACACATCATGAGGTGCGGACCTGATCAGGAAGGCATGTTTTCTATTTACGCTTGGCCATTTTATTAAACAAAAAAGGGGGAGCTGCAGGGAGCGGCTACAGACGCCATTACAAGATGGCGCTGACTTCCTGCTGAGAGTTGTGATGAACAACTCCCTACTTGGTCATATCCTGGCGACAGTCTTGCTTAATGCTGCACGTGCACATGATGTAATGCATCCTGGGCCTATCCCGTGGCCCTGGGTGGTGGGTGAGCAGGTGGCGGCCAATCCGTAGGTGTCTCGTAGTATTACACCCTATAAAAGCAGCTACACTCCTGCGCCCCGGCCCCTTCGCCATCAACTTTCCTGTTAACCAAGAGACTCTCCAATAAAGTGTGATCGAGAAGGATCTTTGTTTGCTGGTCGTTCTTCTCCTGCTGGTCAGGGAGTTCGCCGCATTTTATTTTATTTTATTTTTATTTCACTGACTGTATTCTTCAGAGCCAGGATTTCACCCTGGTTTTCCTTCAGTATTTCTATTTCCTTACTCATGTCTTATAATGCCCTCTTTATTTCATTAAGCTGGTTTCTTGTATTCTCTTTCAGAAATTTGCTTTCTTCTTTAATACCTTTGTTTTCTTCTTTGATTCCCTTAGTTTCTTCTCTGATTTCTTTGAGCATAGATACCATCATTTTCTTGAAATCTTTGTCAGGCATTTCATCTAAAACAGTCTCATGGGTGATCATTTTTGATGGATTTAGAGTTTTCGGTGGGAATGTATTGTCTTGATTCTCTGAGTTTCTTGTATTATATTGCAGCAACTTTTGCATCCTGAATTTATTTGATGCTTGGGTTTTCTACTTATCTGCATTGTTCTTAGATGTTGCAATGCACCTCTGTATACCCTCATGATATGAGTTCAAGTTGCCAGGATTAGCTCTGGTCCCCCAGTCATGCCACAGAAGTAATCGTAAGTGCTGAGTTTGTTTGCTAAACAAGTATTCTAGCAGACTGGGTGGAATAATTTAGTGCAAATTCTAAAGTTCAATAGAGTAACATACACAATCAATAAAAACCATCACAAAGAATGCAATTGTGGGGATTAAAAGAAACAGATAGTCATGTAAAGCCAAAATCCCTACTGGTGTGTGTTGTTCTACACCCTTAATCTTGTCAGCTCGGAGGTAGAGATTTCTGTTCTGAATTAGGTTCCAGGTCAGACCCTTCCCCCAGTAATGACAGAAGCAAAAAACTAAGGCCCTATGTATATAAAAGCACCAAAGGTAACAATATTCAACCCCCAAATACAGGTTATTTGAAAATGGTAAGGCCGACCAAAAATATATACCCTATAACCTGCCCTGACAAGGAAAGAGAGATTAGCTCTTGCAGGTCTGTACTTGTTTGTTTGTCAGCCAGCCTCATTACCTTTTGAGGTGGCTTCCAATTTCACCAATGCTGAGTGCCTGCCTCGATCCCTCCATGTTGTGCTGTGCAGCTGTACCTCTGATCTGCTCTGCTGGCTGTGCTGCCACTGGGGGCTGAATGATGGAGGTTTGGGGTTCTGATAGTAGGGGATGGGAGAGTTCAGACTTCTGGAGTTGCTTGTACTTTCTGTGCTCTTTAGTTGACCTAAGCTGTCTTTCCTTCAGGTTTCTTAACATTGCAACAAGGCTGATGGAGTTGAAAAATCTGTTGCTTGGTGTCTGCTGCTGCTGCTGCTGCCTGGCACTCCTGGTGGGACTGTGCTGGGCGGGCACACAGATCGCCAGCCGCAATGGCCTCTGTGGGACTCTGGCAGTTTTCCTCCTTTATGGTGGATCTTGGTCTCTCCGGCTTCTCTGCTCTGTCTAAGAATAACATATCCACCTTCACTTTTCAGAAGAAGAGTATATTTTTCTGGGGTTTTGCTTAAATCCCTCCCTCGGCTGGTTTGGCTGGCTCCTAAGCCACCATCTTACCCAGAAGCCTCTTTTCTTATTCTTTTCACAGGGGTGGGGGAAAGAGAGAGAGAAAATGGGCATGCCAGGGCCTTCAGCCACTACAAATTCCAGACACATGTACCACCCTCTGTATCTGGCTTACATGGCTCCTGGGGAATTAAATTTGGGCCTTTTAGATTTGCAGGCAAGCACATTAACTGCTAAGCCATCACTCCAGCCCACAACATTCTTGGAATAAACTAAGTTACAGAGGAAAACAAACAAGTCTGAATGTCATGTGATGGGTATTTGTTCCTACACTGCATTAAAAGTTCTATTTGTGCCTATGATTCTAGGAATGCTTCCATGCACTGTCCTACAACAGATACATTTTGCAGTATTGTCTTTGAACAATCAGAAATTACCTGTGTAATGAAGGAATATACTTCATTTGACTATATCACATTACAACAAGGTGTTAAGTTTTACCCAAACTGAGAGCTGATTTTATTATGAAAAATTAAGAAGCAATATTAATTATACGAAGTAACATCTTTCTGAATAAAAGTATGAACAAAGTATTTTTAAAAAATAGAACAGACTAAAATTAAGAATTTAAACAAGATGCTCAAAATCGACAAGAATTAATGAGCATTGAAGGTTTGGCTGATCTCCATGAAAGCAGATGCACCCAAAGTTGGAAATTGAAAATGGATATTTTGAACTTAAGTTATTGGTGGTGGGCACTGTGGTGGTTTCCTGCTGACCACCTCATGCTTCAGGTTGAGCTTCAGAGCATGCTGCCAATTCCTGACCATCTGAATGATGCACAGGACTTGTCCCTGGTGCTGTACTGCCATGGAAGAGAGGGAGTATTTCCCAAGCCAGCCACTTGGACATATATGACTGTGTACTTATCACAGCTTTGGAGTGATTTGTAAATTAAATAGCCCAAAATGCATGACTGAAGATGTATGTAGGTTTAACTTTACATATCTTCTGAAGTTCCCATCTCTGATGGTTAATCTTAATTCTCAACTTTAGATCTCAAACACCTTGGAAACAAACTTCTGGTCATGTCTGTGATGGATTCAGTATATTCCTTCCTATGATACATCTAATTTTCATGAGAGACGTGCCCATTTATATATAGAAACAAGATGGTAAATAGAGGATTCTTCCTAAAAGTTCACTTAGAGGGAACAGTCTGCCTTACTATGCATGTATACACAAAACCAGTACAGGCTGCATAGCCCCCTGCTGGTCTGATTCTGGATCATCTAAGAACTTGTTTGAATAGGTACTGACCATGAATAATGGTCACTAAGGTGAGGATGAAACTAGTACTGTTCAGAGTGGAAAACATGTACAGATGGGGGGAGGCCCATGTTGCCAAAAGGTTGCCAGGTACATTATGTATGAGAAGGGTGCATTTACTGATGAAGCCATGTAGTGTCATAACTGGCTAAATTACTCCCTATGCTTGTCTGCCACATTTCCTTCTCAACTATTTCTCTTCTTACTTTAATGTCCATTTTCTGTGGCACACAATTTAATTAGTGTATGAGTGTGGCTCGAGACTTATTTACTGGAGCATGAACAAATTACCAGTAGCTAAAACATTAAAAAAAATTATGTTCTAATTACATGATTTGATTTTATTGAATGATAACTAATGAAATATAAAAATTATCCAAGTAAAAATGAAATACGGGCTGGAAAGATGGTTTATAGGTTAGGACCCTTGCCTACAAAGCCTAAGAAGCCATCTTTATCCAAATAAACCAGATGCACAAGGTGGCACATGCATCTGGAGTTCGTTTGCAATGGCTACAGGCCCTGGTTCATTCCCTCTGCCCCTTTCTGTCTCTGCCTCTTTCTCAAATAAGTAAATCAAATAATTAAAAATGAACCTCAGTAGAAATTGTTTAATATTGACAAGTATAACAAAACAGAGTGCCACAGCACTATTAGTAGCATTACAAATTAGAGGGTGAAATGTATCTCAAAGTCAATTTAAGTAGGAATTGCTAATATGAAATAATCAAGAACTTAAAATGTCTCATAAATGGTCAGCAGTTAATCCAATTAATCATGACCTTTTATGGTTTTAAATAAAGCACAGATATCATTTACTGAGATTTATTCATTTTCATTTCATGGTACTGTTTCTGATTTCCTGCAATCTACTTTCTTTTATTCTCTAGGTATATTTGGAAATCACAAGCTTAGATCTGTCTATGATAGAAAACATGGGCCAATTCACTTAATTTAGCATATATATTATTGTTACACAGACAAAATACCCATGCAGAAGCAGCCTATGTGAAGAAAGGACTCATTTAAGTCTTACAATTTCAAGGGGATGTTTCATCATGGTGGAGAAAGAATGCAGAGCAGGTAGCTGGGGCATCACATCTTCACACAAAGCAGGAAGGAAATCATATGAGTGAGTCAGGTCTCATTACCCAATAGGGCTGGGCTGATCAATGCCATGATCCACCCCCAGCAATACATCTCCTCCAACAGGGTTTCACTTCCCAAAAGCTACACCATCTAGGGAGAAGATGTCTGGCTTGGATGTTCATCCTAGCAATGTGAAACTGACTACAACAATACCTGAGGCTATGGGACATTTAACATTCAAATCTCTCTCTCTCCTATTTTTTTTTTTTTATAGGTAGAACCTTACTACTGGAGGCAGTCCTGGATCTCACTCTTTAGTGCCTGATGGGCCACACCCTCACAGTCATGCTTCTACCTTTGCTTCCAGAGTGCTGGGAATAAAGGTGTGTGCCACCAGGTCTGGATCCACTGCTCTTAATATGTTTCTATTTCCAGTCTAAGTTCATTATTCCAACTAGTTTATTGTGCATTCCTTGGAACATTATCCTGTGGATATAGATTAGGAGCCAGGTAGTTCACAATGTGTGCAGTTTAGTCAGGGTCACAGACCTTGAAGCAAGATAGACATCAGTCTGCCTGGATATCCAACAATAAGTCAGTTCCAAAGTTCACAGGCTAAAATTCTAAGAGAAATTATTCATCAAAGTTGTAGTCATTAGTGTCTCATTGTTGGGACAAATCACTTGACCCTAAGTAGCTTGTGTGGAAGGAAAGGATTTATGTCTTTCTTACAGTTTTGAGAGTAAATTTCATCATGACAGGAAAAGCATGATAAGGAAAAGTAAAGTTGGGGGACACATCTCCACAACAGCAAGAAGGAAGTAATGGGGCTGGAATGTGACACCCCAAGGCTCCTCCCAGCAACACACCTCCTCCAGTATGAGTCTACCTTCCAAAGACTATAATAGCTTGAAATTAAGTCTGAGGTGTAACCATGAACACATGAGGCCATGTGGTACCTTTTACATTCAGATTGCTATGAAGGTGATGGCTGCTGACATGACCAATCAAATCTAAAGCAAATTGGCTTATCAAAACCAATCATGGCCTGAGAGTCAGTAGCACATCCTGGTCCCGTCAAGGTCACAAAAAGCACAACTAGGAGCCATGTCTATCCACAATAGAAGGGGAACAGAATTAATATACTCACAGTATGCCATATGTGGAATACTTGACCTTTTTTATGAAACACTAGGAAGGAGAAGGTTCTTAGGTATAGCTCTCACCAAAAGTATCATTATTAGAGTAGTACATGAATTGAAGACAGATGCAACTTTCAGCTGTATTTCATAGTTTTTCTGTTGGTAAATACCAAAGAGTAGGACTTTTAAATATGTTTAAGGATTCTGATAAAACCTTATGTTCCATTGGCACACTCTCTAACCCTATTGAATTCCAATATTGTTGTAGTCAGTTTCACAATGCTAGGATGAACATCCAAGCCAGACATACTTTTGGAGAGGAACAGGATTTATTTCAGTTTACAGATCCAGGAGACATTCTACAGATGGGGGGAAAAGCTGGAACCCTTTCACAGATCCAACTAGAGAAAAATACTGCAGCATGAACACACTGAGAAAAAGCACCAAGCAGTAGGCCTGCTCCCACACAAGGACTTGATGGCAATGTAGTTTGGGGGGCAGCAACGTCACACTAGGGCTAGGGAACATGGGCAAGCACACTCCATTGTCACTGGCTGGCCCTGGGAAGTTGGCAGCAGAGGTGGTGGTGGTCAGGAGCCAGTCTAGTCCTCCACCAAGAAGGTGGGTTAGGCTGAGATGGACTCTGGGAGTAGGGAGTGTCCTGGAATGGGGCAGAGACACCCTGAGGGGACGGGCTCGAGGGAAGGCTCTGGAGTCAGCAAGGTGAGGCTCTGTGAGCCAGGGCACCTATCTCCAATAAATACAATAAGCTAAAATGAATTTTGGAGGACACAGTTCTGTTCAGGAGATGGTTGCATGAGGTGTTAATACAATTTTCTTTGGTATGAATTGTTAGAAAGTTTGGGAGACTCTGTTTGAATAGAAATCTGCAGTGTGTACCCCTCTGACCTGAGATCTTACACTAAAACTTCATATAGTGTTAGAAGAATTCCAGAAAGGGAGAATTATAGCTTTTGCCTAGTCCAAACAATCATTTACATTCTGAGTGAAAAATGTTGCAGAGAGGTAAACCTCATTTCAGTACACGTCACACTGTGATGTTGGGAGTGTTTGGACCACTTTTCCAAAGGGAGAGATGAGTTGTTCTGAGGACACCCATGAGCCCAGGAACTGTTACCTATTGGAAAGGGCCTGATGGTGTGATCTGTGGGGAGGAATATCTGCCAGACTCCACCTAGTTTGATATCTAACCACACTGTCTTTCTCCCAAATTATTTACAGTGTTTGTGTTGTTTTTAGCTGACTTGTATTACTGAATCCAGGTATCATGATTCTGTATGAACCCAATAGTTCTGAAGGGTTGAACAAGGTGTTTATACTTTATTAGAAAGATTAAAAATCTGTAAAGATGCCCAGCATTGTGTCACATGCCTTTCATCCCTACATTTGTGAGGCAGAACTAGGAGGATTGCCATGAGTTCAAGGCTGCCCTGAAACTACCAAGTGAATTCCAGGTCAGCCTGGGCTGGAGTGAGACCCTACCTTGGAAAACCAAAATAGTAATAATAATAATAATCAATGTGAAGAGTTTTCACACACATGTAATTTTTAGGAATTTGGCTTGTTTACCCTATATTGTGTGATAGTATTAGTTTATCACATTTAAGTGAAATAAATTGTTGGTGTACTCTTAAGATTGTCTTATGCAATTAAAATCTTAGAAAACATGTACTTTGAACAACTTTGTATAAAATATCAGTATTTTATTTGGATTATATAACTTTTAGGTGAAAATAGCATGGACACTTCCAAGTCAATGTCCTTAATTTTCAGGAAACTAATAGTGTTTAATTTTGCAGTATTTAAATGTAAAAGGTACATTGACTTCTTTTAATTTATTAACCATATTTGAGGATATGGTTTTTCATCTTCTAAATATCACCTGCAGAGAGAAAGAAAGGTGGGAGGAGAGAAAGAATGAGTGTACCATAGCCTGCAGCTGCTGCAATTGAACTCCAGAAGTATGCCACGTTGCGCATCTGGCTTACATGGGTCCTGAGGGGTCCTTTGGCTTTGGAGGCAAGTGCCTTAACTGCTAAACCAAACCTCCACCCTGTAATGAATGATTTTTTAAGTCACTAAATTGTGGGAAATTTAGTTTCTTACAACACTGTCCTTCAATAAGCTTCTTCTAATCAAGTGTTTTTTTTTTTTTTTCTCCTAGCAAAAGAGGGCAACTGCTAAACATTGGGAGGAGAGAAATTATTTTTCAGTGATATATCTGCTTGTGGGGAGTGCTAAATACAGTATAATTTAATCCTGTAAATAATCCCTCACCAAGGATCCTGTAGGCAGCTCTAGTAAACTCATTATATCACAAAAAGGCATGAAAGCCGAAGGGAAGGAACATTGTTAAGAAAGGGGGGGTGCCATTGAGCATGGGTTAGGAACCATGGAGGATAACAAAGTGGAGGTCATAAAAATGCATTGTGTATATGTTTAAAAATGGCATAATAAAATCCATTGTTAAGTGTAGTTAATATGCTCATAAGAAAGCATAACAATTTGCAACATGGTCTGTCCAGCTCTTATGTCAGTATGTTAGCTTTTGCTATAGTCAATAAACAGTCCACCCAAGCTGGGGGACTCTTCATACCTATCTTGCTATTTTATTTCTCTTGAGACAATAACTCCACAGGTAGCCCATGATGTCATTGAACTATTGAATAAATCAAGCCTCTGGCCTTAGCCTCAAAAGTAGCTGGGGATGGCTGAGTATTTTCAGAGGATCCCCACCTTTTGTCAATAACATGTAAAGTAACAAACAGGGAGTCCTTCAGATGAATTTGTGAGGTGTATAGACTATTAAATTTAATTTTAACGTCATTCTCTTTTACTTCTGGTTAATAGTTTAGTTTCACAATTTAATATTAGAAGCTGATTTGGCACATTCTGACTTTGAACACATAGTAGGGTTGGAATCCTCTACCCCAAGGTCTGCCCCCAGCTACATACTTCTTATAGCAAGGCTCCACTTCCTAAGACTCCGCTAGCTGGAAACTAAGCAGGAAGCTTAATCAAAACTACCTGAGGCTATTGAAGACATTTACATTCAAACCTCCACTGCATCATGAGTAGCTTGGAGTATAGTCCTGCACTAGCAGGACTGGCCACCGCTCACTTCTAAATTTAGCAGATTTAAAGTTTTAAATATGTGTTATGTAGAATATTTGCACAGGTTATTACATGATAATATTCCTAACTATCTAAAATTATTTTGTTAGTTTCTGCTGAAATTATTCTTCTACAAGTTTGGTTGAGTGGTCTAAAATTGTGCTAAGATATGAAATTCAGCAGCATGTAACTGAGGTATTGATTTGAATTCTCATGATTATTAACATTGTTGAGCATCTGCCTTTTCTTCCTTTCCTTTCTTTTCTGTATTTTTTTTTTTTATGGCAGCATTTCATTCTATCCCAGGATGACCTGGAACTAACTCTGTAGCCCAAACTGGTCTCGAATATAATCTACAGCCTTGTGCTTGCAAGGGAAACACTCCCACACAGGACTATGTCTCCAGCCCCTCTGATCTCCCAGAAAAAAGAAATGGCAAAATATAGAATTTTAAATATGTTTGAAAAATATATTATTGAAAAAAACAGTAATAACTTTAAAAAACAAACAAAAAAAAATGCTTCTGCAAACACAGTAAAAGAAAATTCACTTAGAAATGCTTATTGGTTTTACCAAAGAGAATAAGTGAGCAGTATCTGAGCACATGAAACCATGTTAGGCATCATTTACCTTGGCACTAGTAAATGCACAGCTTAAGGATAAATGTTGGTAAATATATGGGAAATTGAATCACTAACTTATTGCTACTTAAATGTACATTAGTATATCTGATAACTCAGAAAACATTTTGGAGGTGTGTTTGTTTGTTTGTTTTAAGCTGGCCTGTCATTGGCAAACAATGATGTCTGTATGGTTTCCAATAAAACTGAGGAGCAAATCTGTTTCCTCATTCCTTGTTTAATACTATTAGGATCAAATCGAACAGTTTCTATGGTGAGCAAAGGTTACTCAGGTGAGAAAGCTGTTCATAAGATTATCAGATGAACTTCCAATATCAAGTGAGGCTGAAGAAGAAAATGAATCCCTCATAATATATACAGAAATGGGACATACCCAATGTTAGGAAGCATTCTCTTTTTTTCTGTTTTCACTATTTTTAAATTGAGGATTCACACATGGCACATACTATGTGCTGGACATTGTTATAAGCACTTAATACTATTTGCTTGAGTCTTCCTAAGTAGTTGGTTGTACATTTTTTTATTCAGATATATGTTTTTTTTTTTTTGCATTCAATGAGATTTTTATTTCAATTATCCACAAAACAATATTACAACATCTTATAAAAATATTAAGTTTTAGGCTACCATTATTCATTTAAAAAAGTGTTTGTGCTGAAGGCTGCTTTTGCCAACATTCTTTTTGGTACAGGAAAGCTCCACAGTAAAACAATAAAGATGGAGGCTGCTGGGAAAAAAACCCCTCAAATGTACAAAAACTGTTTATTTTCTTGGCAATTAAAAAATACGTAACAATTTAAATTGAATACACATCAAGTTAGAGTTAGTGTTTTATCCTTACTATACAATGGTTAAAAGGAACTGATCCATTTCATCAAAACCTAATGAATATCATCAACTTTTCCTGGCTTTTCTGATCACAATGAGTACATAAACATAACTTTGTTACCTTTTAAAAAATACTTAGAAAAACAATACAATATAGTTCACATGAAGCCCTTTAAAAAACTCCTATCACAGGTTGTAGACATTGGGACAAATAATGACGTCACTCATCTTAGGAAGCCTCTCATGGTAGAGGATTCAATACTAAACACGTTACGTAAAAAGAAGAAACAAGTATAATCTTTAGTACAGAACTTTTGCCAACTTGCATGAAGTTCATGTGTCACACTTTAAAAAAGGTTTAAATTTGAACATATATACCATGGTACAGCTATTTTAAATTTAAGGATTAAAGTGATGGTAGTTAAAAATCATATGTTGAGAACAGGAACTTTAGACAATGCTTTAAAGTGTGGCTATAAACACAGCATTTAAACATAAATACTAGACTTCATTTTGTACTTTGCTAAAATCTTAAAACACTAATGGCTGCTATTCAAATTCATTTCAGAATTTTAGTCTGGAAAACCAGGTTTTTTTTTTTTTTGTATGTTTTACTTGTGAATTTTAAATTGACCAATACTTCCCTCTTCTAAGTTAGTTTCTCAGAATACGGTTACCTCCTCAAATCAACTCCATTCCAAAAGGGAAAAATGACAACCATTAAGATAGAAGGGAAGACTCAAACGGGGTTTTGAACAGTGGAGTTCTAAGAAGGTTCTGTATAAAAGCTGGGTCAACTGGAATTAGTAAAGACTTCTCTTCACTATTTTGAGGATGGAACATTCATGTAGTGTGTATGTTAACAAAACTTAGTGTGACAGTCATATCTGATAGCTCTTAAAGTCTAAGCAAACCGCCATGTGAGGAGTTTTGCATGCCAGCAAGGCCATGCTGCCTGTCCATATCAACACCAAACATTGTATTCCACCCATCCCTCTGCCTGTAAAACTTTCACATTTTCTTTTCTCATAATTCTTCTAAATACATTTTCCTTTCTCCTACTCTATATTCAAAAACAAGCTCAAAGTGCATTCAAGTCCCTGATCTAGTGACACTTTCTATGTGTGGCACCCATCACCAGAAGAACCTATCAGCAACATCTCACAGTACCAAGTCTATTTTTTTTAAATGGACTGCTTAAATGCTGGGTTTTACCTTTCATGCTATCTAAAAATTAAGAGATGCCCTCAGATTAGATAGTATATTTTCAATTACATACTGCCTTTAGGAAAATCAATGCAACCTTACAAGAGATTAACTCACTTACTAGTTGCCTTCATTATCTTACATTGAACAATTAAAAAAAATGACTGAAGTGAAAAATTTCTTTTTCTACTTTCCAGTTCTATTAATATGAGTATGAACAGTGCATTATACTTTCAAATACCACAGCTGTGGTCTAACATTTAATCACATTTAAATGCTGTTTATAATCTATGTTTTGCTTTAGAAAAGCCTGGCCCATTTCCACACAGAAGGAGGCATATGCTAAGATTGCATGTTGACTGTTCAACACAGAAAAACCTTCAAGATCAATGCAAGACATTTTAAAAACTTGGAATGGAATTATTTGGTCCCATCAAGAATCCTAATTTTAGATTTTACTGTGGTATAACCTCCTAAATTTTGTCACTAACAATGAACAGTTTTCTGTAAGGATTCTGAGTTTGGGGAAGAAGAGAAGGAGTGGCTTGTCGACCAACAGTGGTCTTGTTCGTCCTTGCCATGCTCACACCACACCAGCAGAGTCTCACCTCTGTTGTCTTTGGACCCTGGAAGAAGTTGGAAAATGCCTCACTGGTACTTTATAGAGTTTAACACTTGGGGGGAAAGTGGTTTTGTGCAACCATGTCTGTAATTCCAGTTTACCATTAAAAACATGCAGAGTGAAGATTATCTTCTCCTGATTCCTGTCTGTGAGGAACCCCACAAACGTTCAGTATGTTTTAGCAGATTTGTGCACACAACAGGCTACTTGGATTATAAATTTTCTCCTGGTTGGTACTGTGGCTCTGTCGCAGTGAAGTAGTCTTCCAAGGAGGACTGAATATATTCAAATGTTGGTCTTTCATCGGGGTCCTTCTTCCAACAAAGATTCATTAACTCGTGGAGGGACTCTGGACAGCCCTGAGGGCAGGGCATCCTGTAGCCTCGTTCCACCTGTTCCAGCACTTCACGGTTCACCATCCCTGGATATGGTACTCTCCCCTTTGTTACCAGTTCTGTCTGGAGAATTCCAAATGACCAGACGTCCGACTTTATTGTAAATCGACCATACAGTGCAGCCTCAGGAGCTGTCCATTTGATTGGAAACTTTGCACCTTGTCTTGCCGTGTATTCATTGTCTTCTATTAATCTTGCTAAGCCAAAATCTGCTATTTTGCATACGAGGTTTTCTCCTACAAGAATATTAGCAGCCCGAAGATCTCGGTGAATATAGTTCATTCTTTCAATATATGCCATACCATCAGCAATCTGAGCAGCCATATCGACCAGCTGTGGAAGCTTCAAGTATTTTCCATCTCCTTCCTTAAGAAAATCTAGCAAGCTTCCTTTGGACATAAATTCAGTGACAATGTAAATTGGCTCTTCAGAAACAACAGCATACAGCGGAACAAGCTTATCATGTCTTAACTTTTTCATTATCTGAGCTTCTTGAAGAAAAGCTTCGGGCATCATTGTACCTGGTTTGAGTGTTTTGATGGCCACCTTCGTAGTTCCATTCCATGTTCCCATCCATACTTCACCAAAACATCCTTGGCCTAGTTTAACCTCTAGCCGCAACGACTCTCGAGGGATTTCCCAAGCATCTTTGGCTAGACCTTGAGTCTGGGGTTTCACAGTTGGACACACAGTTGTTAACTTGTGGCACAAACCATCAGCATGTTCTGTGTAGTGCTTCACCAATTTCTGCAGTGTATCAAATTGTGCTCTGGTTGTGATATAGTATCCACCGTTGTCGAGTTTCCTGATTTTGTAGTGTTTCACATTGTCCCCCCTTACCTCATCCCAATCACGAATAGAGAGGGAATAAGCACCTTTAGTAGTTTCGCTTTCTCTTACTAAGAATATACCGCGCTGATTCCCAGGATTCAGAAGTAGTCTTTCAGCATCTTTTCTCCCCATTTTGCCAAAATACCACTCTTCTGCCTGAATGGAATCAGCAGGCGCTACATAGTTGCTGGGGATATAACCGTTCTTTCCCGTAGCGATCGATCTTGCTTCCCACCAGTCTCCTTCCATATTGTTAATTATTTGAAATCTTTCACCCTTCTTGAATGAAAGGTCTTCTGTAGTTCTAGCTTCATAATCATATAAGGCCACAAATATAGTAACACCACCTGTTAAACCAGGAGGATACGAACTTGGCACCACTGAGAACGTGGAAGATGTTCCTCCAAAAGGAGTCACTCCTGAGGATCCTCCAAATGGCGTTATGGACAGACTGCTGAAGGTGGCGGGCGCTCCCTTGGCGGCGGACGACGGAGAGGCTGCGGTGGGCTCTGCTCCGTAGTGGCTGACACTTGGACTGATGGGCTCTGGAGGGTTTTCAGTCGTGTACTTGATGGCTGGACTTTTGTTTTCTTTACTTTTAATGCAGCCCATTATCAAATCTGGGCTCCGGCCGCGCGCGCATGGGTCGCGGCGGCGGCGGCGGCGGCGGGCCGAGGCGACGCCCGCGGGGCGCTCTCCCTCCTGCACGTCGTCCGGGTGTCGGCGGCGGCGGCCCGGGGACGCGTTCCCTCGAGGAGGAGGAGGAGGAGGAGGAGGGAATTCCCGGGCTCTTCCCCCCCCCTCCGCGCGTACACACACACACACACACACACACACACACACACCGCTCCGCCCCTATTCAGATATATGTTGATTGTGTGTGCATAGATATAGTACTGGTATGTGGGCACTCAAGGTAAATGGAGTATTTTTCTTTAAAAATTTAGTAATAGATGATATATTTGTGTTCAGGGAACAGATGGCAGTTGTATGCATGTGTTCAGGAACTATGAAGCTTAGATGTATGGAGATCTTATTCAGAAATTGGTGGTGAGGGAAAAGTTGGGCTCCATTCAAATCTGCAAAAAGAATCATGGTATCATTAAAATCATGCCAGTAGTGTCTGTGTGCTGGCGATATCAGCAGTGAGGAGCCTAGCATCTGCCATAATTGGAAGGTGTGGACCCTGTGCTTCTCATGACTGTGTGTTCAAAGAAAGAGAGCCATCTCACAGAAGACCTCGAGAAAGGCATTCCTGAGTTGAGACACACAGACATCTCAAAGGACAGAGTTATGAGGCTTTTTGTCAATGACCTAACAAAGGAGATCTAGGATCATGTCAGATGTTGGTGGAAATGAACACTGAGTATTTTGTGGGAAAAAAAAATGTTTATTTTGGCTTACAATCTTGAGTCAAAGTTCAGTGAAGGCAGGGGAAAGCAATAGCATGAGTAGAGGGTGGAAATCACTTCCTGGCCAACCTCAGGTGGAAAACTGCAACAGGAGAATGTACCAAACACAGGTAAGAGAAAGCTGGCTATAACATAAGCCACACCCAACAATACACTGCCCCCAGGAGGTGTTAATTCCCAGATCACCATCAGCTGGGAACTTAGCATTCAGAATGCCTGTTTATGGAGGAACACTGAATCAAACCATTATATTCTACCCCTGGACCTCCAAAACTGGTAACAACACATGATATAAAATTCAATGCACTCATCCAACTTTAAAAGTGCCTATAGTTTTGAGTAAATCCAATAAAATTCAAACATTCCCATAGTCCAAGATTTTTTGTAATTTTATTTATTAATTTTTTTCCAAACCAAGTTACCATGCTGGTTTTTAATAATAATTCTCATTCTTTTATACATTGTAAAATTGACATATTATTCAAGTTCATTGTTTATCTGTTTACCTTACTGTGGTCTAGGTACATCAAGAAAAGGCTACTTTATCAGAAATGTGTCAGAATCAAAATAACTGTTGCATATAAGTGGATATCCATTAACCATCAGGGAAAAATTGAATAACAACAAAAATTAACAAACAAAACAAGTAACAGTTTAAATAAAAGAGTACATAATAGAAATATGTTTTAACTCTTTATTAAATATGAACATATTTTGTATGTAAACAACACACATTGGTACCATCCTTTCCGTCCTCCCTGCCCCTTTACTGAAGAGGCATTCCTCTTTGGGGATGCAAGTCAACCCCATGGGAATTGTAGGTCATGCATGATGGGGGGAAGAGGCAATGTCTGTGTGCAGGATGCCCCAACTTGTGGCTCTAAAAATCTTACTGCCCCTTCTGCAAATTTTCCTGAGCCATGCAGGGAGAATTTAAGTTTACTTCACTGATGGGCACTTCATTTATAGGAGCCTCTGGATCTCTGGTTTGGTAAGTGGTGAGTATCCTTAGTATCTACCTCCATCACCCTTGTGCTGATACCAGATCCACTAAGAAATCAGCTCTCTTTCTCAATTTGCCAATTCCTCTGTGGTTTCAGCTGGGGCCATGATGGAGTGCACTTGGCTGTTTACTTCCTCAGGTACAGCTCCCACCTGAAAAAGAGAATCAGATTCTCCAATGGAGAATGAAGTCATCACTGGTTAAATTATATAACCATTATCAGTTTAGAGAGAAATAAAAGGATAGTCTAAGGATAATGTGAGCTTGACAGTGGAAAGCAGAATCAGTGTCTGGATATGATTCTGACTTCTCTTACCTGTGTTTGGTACATTCTCCTGTTGCAGTTTTCCACCTGAGGTTGGCCAGGAAGTGATTTCCACCCTCTACTCATGCTATTGCTTTCCCCTGCCTTCACTGAACTTTGACTCAAGATTGTAAGCCAAAATAAACATTTTTTTTTCCCACAAAATACTCAGTGTTCATTTCCACCAACATCTGACATGATCCTAGATCTCCTTTGTTAGGTCATTGACAAAAAGCCTCAACCCAAGAGTAGTTGGTTACCCACCATGGCTTCATGTCACTATTGCAATTGTGTGATCATGAAATCAGGTTGTTTGCTTCTGAGTCGCTTATACTTTGAATTGCTTGGACAGATATTGGCAACTCCCCACTCCCAGTAGCTCATGTAGCACCTTCCAGCCAGTGCTGTTGTCTGCGGATGGCTCTCCTCCAGATTCCAACCAGGTCTCTCCATGGTCTTTGCCATTAACGTTTGGGAACACCAAGTCTTTTGAAAGTCTTGAGCTTTTCCAGAAAGGAACTCAAAGGTGGGACAGGTTGTTTTGAGAATGAAGTCTTTGGTGATAGAAGCCTTGTTTAATTTTAGTCATATCTCTTAGTGGAAGGATTTGAATGGAATGCTTGTGCTGTGTTTTTTCCCAGTCCTCATAGAGCACAAATCCTTTAAAAGTTTCAGTGTTTTTCTAGATTTAAAAAAAATTTTTTAAATTTATTTATTTGAGATCGACAGACAAAGAGAGAAAGACAGATAGAGGCAGGGAGAGAGAGAATGGGCACGCCAGGGCTTCCAGCCTCTGCAAACAAACTCCAGACGCATGCGCCCCCTTGTGCATCTGGCTAACATGGGACCTGGGGAACCGAGCCTCGAACCGGGGTCCTTAGGTTTCACAGGCAAACGCTTACCTGCTAAGCCATCTCTCCAGCCCTCCCCCTTTTAAAATTTAATTTATTAGTTTTCTTTGCAGCAAATACAGGCAGTTTGGTAGCATTGCTTAGGCTCATCCATGATCTACCCCATCCCATTGGACCCCCCTTGTTGATGTAAATGGGTCATGCATTGTGGAGTTAGCCCACAGCTATTGGTATGATAAATGTCTCTGCATATCATGACCCAACATGTGACTCTGACATTCTTTCTGCCCCCTCTTCCACAAAATTTCCCTGAGCCATGTTGGGTACATTTTTGGTCTGCTTCAGTGCTGAGGTGTTGGGGGCCTCTGAGGCTCTGGCTCTCTGATTTGGTAGGAGTTGATTTTTTGCTGTGTTGGACTCCTTCCCCTTTGTGCAGGTATCTGGTTCATCAGGAAAACATCACCCTTGCTTGTTTTGCCAATTGTCCTTAATTTCAGTCGGGCCCCTTTTGAGGTATGTTGGAGCAGCTCTCTCCTTAGGATTTGCATCTATCTGAAAAAGAGAAGCAGGTTCTCCAATGGAGAGTAAGTTAGGACCCGGAAAATTAAGATAACACTTACTTTTTTTTTTTTAATTTTTTTTGTTCATTTTAATTTATTTATTTGAGAATGACAGACAGAAGGAGGCAGAGAGAGAGAGAATGGGCGCGCCAGGGCCTCCAGCCACTGCAAACGAACTCCAGATGCGTGCGCCCCCTTGTGCATCTGGCTAACGTGGGTCCTGGAGAATCGAGCCTTGAACCGGGGTCCTTAGGCTTCACAGGCAAGCGCTTAACCGCTAAGCCATCTCTCCAGCCCAACACTTACTTTTTTGATAGAGAGTTTGATAGGTGTAGGCCCTCTTGTAGCCCATGATTGATGGTAGCTTGATATTGGAGAGTGGGCTTATTTTGGGGTATGGTTCTGACTTGTTTCCCAGCTCCAGCTATGGGTCTCCTACCACTGAGTGGATCAGTTAGCCAAATCAAGAGCAGTTGGTTCCCCACCATGGCTGTGTGCCACTATTGCACTTGAGTGGGCATCACATCAGGTTATTTGTTGCTAATTAGGTTAGACAATGAGTTGCTTGGACAGATATTGGTCATTTCCTCCAGTCGCCCATGTAGCACCATCTGGCACTAGACACGCTGAATGTGTGGGGACTGACACTCTCCTGGCTTCCAGCCATGCCATTCCATTTTACGTGTCAGCTGCCCATGGAGTCTTCAGCAATAGGGTCTTACCACTGGCCTTTGGTGGGTCATCAAGTACTCTGACAGAAGTCTGTCATTGTTTTAGGAAACCTTGTAGGTTTCTCTGATCAAAAGCTCATTGTGGATTGTAGCCCCAAGCTGGAAGTGGGGGTTACAGGTCAGTGCCCACTAAGAAATTGAGGAAAAACATAAGTAATATACAACACTTAGAGAGGAGAGAGACAGAGGGGAGAGGGGGAGAGGGAGGGAGGGAAGATGCAGAAGATTTAGGTTAGTCTTGATCCTACCTTCTCTAGTGTCTTGTGGTTCAGGTGTTTCCTGTAAGGGTCTAGTGAAGGCCCAGCCATTTGGTCTGTCTTTTAGGAAGTAGAATTTTATGGTATCATTGCCGTTTGGGTCCAGATTACTGTTTTCCACCCTTCCATGCCCTCCCCATCCATCCTATTGTCTAGTCCACGAGGTGCTTGCTGGGTATGTAAGGTATCTTGGGTAGATTCAGGTTAGGTGTGGTAGATGAGTTGAGACTATGTGTCGATTTTTTTTTTTCTGTGATTGGCTAAGTTCGCTGAGAATGATCTGTTCCAGGTTCAACCATTTTTCCTTAAATTTCTTTGTGTCGTTTTTTCTTACTGCTGTATAGAATTCCATTGTGTAGATATACCACACCTTTGTTATCCATTCTTCTAATGATGGACATCTGGGTTGATTCCAGCTTTTAGCTATTACGAATTGAGCTGCTACAAACATGGTTGAGCAAATCTCTCTGGCCTTTGGTGTGAAGGTTTTAGGGTAGATGCCCAGTAAAGGTATAACTGGGTCTGTTGGTATTTCTATAGTCAGCTTTTTCAGGAGTCTCCATATTGCTTTCCAAAGTGGTTGTACCATCCTGCATTCCCACCAACAATGAATGAGTGTCCCTGCTTCTCCACATCCTTGCTAGCATTTATTTTCATTTGTATTTTTGATGTTGGCTATCCTCATTGGGGTAAGGTGGAATTTCATAGTTGTTTTAATTTGCATTTCTCTGATGATTAGGGATGATGAACATTTTTCTTAAGTGTGTGTTTCACATTTGTATATCTTCCTCTGTGAATTGCCTGTTCAACTCTGCACCCCATTTTGTGAGTGGGGTATTTGTCTTCTTATTGTTTAGACTTTTGAGTTCTTTGTAAATTCTAGAGACAAGGCCTCTATCAGTTGGATAACCTGCAAATATTTTCTCCCATTCTGTGGGTATTCTATTGGCTTTGCTTATTATATGCTTGTTTGTAAAGAAACTCTTCAGCTTCATATGATCCCAATGGTTGAGTGACTGTTTAAGAACTTGAGCCACTGGGGTTTTGTTCAGGCAGTCTTTTTCCATTCCCATATCATGGAAAGTACTTCCTAAATTTTCTTCCAGTAGAATTCGAGTTTCTGTCCTTATGTTGAGGTCTTTGATCCATTTGGATTTGAGTGTAGTGCATGGTGAAATGTGTGGATCAAGTTTTAGTTTCCTGTATGTGGTTATCCAGTTTGTCCAGCACCATTTATTGAAGATGCTATCTTTTTTCCAGCCTATATTGTTCGGGCCTTTGTCGCATATCAAGTAGCTATAGTTGCTTGACCCAAAATCCGGGTCCTCAAATCTATTCCATTGGTCTATACTCCTGTTTTTATGCCAGTACCATGCTGTTTTTATTACTATGGCTTTGTAGTATAGCTTTAGATCAGGTATGGTGATGCCACCAGAGGTGTTTCTTTTGCTGAGGATATGTTTGGATATGTGAGGCCTTCTGACTTTCCATATGAAATTTGAGATCATTTTTTCTGTCTCTATGAAGAACACTGTAGGGATTTTAACTGGAATTGCATTAAATCTATGTATTGCTTTTGGTAGGATTGTCATCTTCACAATGTTAATTCTGCATATCCAGGAGCATGGGAGGCCTTTCCATCTTCGCAAGTCCTATGCAATTTCCTTTTTGAGAGTTTTTATATTTTCGTTGTATACATCTTTTACTTCCTTCGTTAATGTTATTCCAAGGTGTTTTTTTTTGTTGTTGCTATTGAAAATAGGACTATGTCCCTTATTTCTTTGTCTGTATCTTTGTCATTTGCATACAGAAATGCTACCGATTTTTGTGCATTGATTTTGTATCCTGGTACTTTGCTATAGGAGTTTATCACCTTCAGGAGTTTTGGGATGGAGTCTCTCGGGTCTCTTACATATACAATCATGTCATCAGCAAATAGAGCTAACTTAACGTCTTCCTTTCCAAATTGTATCCCTTTATTTCCTTCTCCTATCTTATTGCTTGAGCTAGGACTTCCAGAACTATGTTGAAAAGCAGAGGTGAGAGAGGACATCCCTGTCTTGTTCCTGATCTCAATGGGAATTCCTCCAGTCTCTCTCCATTAAGTATTATTTGGGCCTTTGGAGCTTTGTTTATTGCCTTTATTATGTTAAGATGTGAACCGGCCATGCCGATTCTCTCCAATGTTTTGATCATGAAGTGATGTTGTATCTTGTCAAAGGCCTTTTCTGCATCTATCGAAATGATCATGTGATTTTTATGTTTAAGCTTGTTTATGTGGTGTAGTACATTGACAGACTTTCGTATGTTGAACCACCCCTGTGTTACTGAGATAAATCCCACTTGGTCAAGGTGGATAAGGCTTTTGATGTGTTGTTGGATTTGGTTTGCGAGTATTTTGTTCAGGATCTTTGCATATATGTTCATTAGGGAAATATGCCGATAGTTTTCTTTTCTTGTGGCATATCTGCCTGGTTTTGGGACTAGGGTGATACAAGCTTCATAGAAGGAGTTGGGTAGCTTTCCCTGTTCTTCAATGGTGTGGCACAGTTGTAGAAAGGTTGGTTTGAGTTCTTCCATAAAGGTTTGATAAAATAAGGCTGGGAATCCATCTGGTCCTGGACTCTTCTTTTTTGAGAAGTTTTTTATTACTTTTTCAATCTCTGTGGGTGTGATGGGTTCATTGAGGTGATTAATCTGCTTTGAGTTTAGCTTTGGTAGGTGATAACGGTCCAGGAAATTATCCATATCCTCCACATTTTCCAGTTTTGTGGAGTAGAGGTTTTTGAAATAAGTCCTGATGATTCTGCCAATTTCACTTATGTATGTTGTGATCTCTCCTTTTTCATTTTGAATTTTGTTAATTTGGAGTCTCTCATTTTTTTTGCTTGATCAAATTGGCCAGAGGTTTGTCAATCTTGTTTATTTTTTCTAAGAACCAGCTCTTTGTTTTGTCAATTGCCGTAATTGTTTCCATGCTTTCCAATTCATTAATTTCTGCTCTGACTTTAATTATTTCTTTCCTTCTGGAGCTCTTTCTGTTCGATATTTCTTGTTTTTCCAATTCCTTTAGGTGGATTGTTAGGGTATTGATTTGGGATCTTTCTGTCTTTTTTATGAAGGCATTGAGTGCTATGAATTTTCCCCTGAGGACTGCCTTCATGTGTCTCATAAATTTTGTTATGATGTCTTCTAATTGTCATTCAATTCTAGGAATTTTGCAATTTCATTTTTTATTTCATCCACTATCCATTTATTGTTTAAGAGTGTGCTATTCAGTTTCCAGTTGCCGTTGGGGTTCTTGTTGGTTTTTTTGTTGTTGATTTCTAGGAATATAGCATTATGATCTGATATCATGCCGGGAATTATGTTGATTTTCCTGAATATGTGGAGGCAGTCTTTGTGACCCAGTATATGATCTATTTTAGAGAATGTTCCATGGGCTGCTGAGAAGAATGTGTAGTCTATGGATTTGGGATGGAAAGTTCTGTCGATGTCTGTTAGGTCTAAGTGTTCTATGGTTTTGTTGAGCTCTCTGACTTCCCTGTTGAGCTTCTGTTTGGATGATCTGTCTGTTACTGATAATGGTGTGTTGAAGTCCCCAGCTATGATGGTGTTGGTGGTTATTTCTGTTTTATTGTCAAGCAGGTTTTGTTTTATCAACTGTGGTGCCCCTGTGTTTGGCACATACAGATTTATGATTATAATATCCTCTTGATGGATTGTTCCCTTTATAAGTAGGAAGTAGCCTTCTTTGTCTTTTTTGATTGTTTTTGGTGTAAAGTCAATTTTATCTGATATCAATATAGCTACACCTGCTTGTTTCTTATTCCCATTTGCTTTGAATATTGTTTTCCACCCTTTCACCCTGAGGAGGTTTCTGTCTTTAGTGGTAAGGTGGGTTTCTTGAAGGCAGCAAGATCCACCTGTAAGCTTGTGTGTCTTGATGGGTGAATTAAGGCCATTAATATTTAGGGTGATGACTGTGAGGTTTGATTTGATCCCTGCCATGTTGTGGTGGTGGAGGTGTGTTGGCATTTCCATGGAATTTGAAATTTATTCTGTCTACTCTGGGTTTGGTTTCTGTGATCTGCTTCTTGTAGGCATTTGTGTTTGGTTATTTGGTCTAGTCGGTTAGGAGTTCTGTTTGCTTCTTGTCTCTTGATGGGGCTTTCTTTTAAGAGATGGGGGAAGTTTTCTTCAATTATTGTGTTAAATAAGTTCTCCATGCCTTTGGTCTGAAATTCTTCTCCTTCTGGTATTCAAATGATTCTGATATTAGGACGTTTAAGTGTATCCCACAATTCCCTCACATGTTCTGTTCACAGGAACTTTTGAACTTACTGAAATTTTTGGACTCTCGAACTGTTTCTTCCATCCTGTTTTCTAGATCAGAGTTTCTATCTTCCACTTCGCTAACTCTACTCTTGAGAGCCTCTAGCGAGTTTTGGACTTGTTCAATTAAGTTTGCATTTTCTACTACGTTCTTATGTATTGCTTCCATCGCTCTGTCCAGCTCCCTTTTCATCTCATTTTCTGATTTTCTTGATGATTCTTGGAAATCATCCTTGCATTTCTAAATGTTTTCATTTAGTGTGGCCAGCTGATTTTTAAGGTCCTCTTTTGTTTTTGCTCTCCCTCAACTCTCTTAGCTCTCTTTGAATTCCTTCCAGTGTCTTATCATATTGCTCTAGCTTAGTGATAGTAGCATCCACACGATTATCTGTCCTTTGTAGCTTTCCTGCCAGTTCTAGCAGTAGGTTGGTCAGAGTTGCATTGCTCATAGCTTCTACTTGATGTTCTGATCCTAAACACTCTTCTATGTTTTGGTTAGATGTAATCCTTGTTGGACTGGTGATCTGTCTGGATTTTCTTGCATTTTATTTTTCATGTTATTTCTTTTGTGCTGTGGTCTACCCATGTCAGTGTATGGGCAGGTAGGTGGGTGGAGAAGCCTGGGATCTAGCTCAATCAGAATCCAAGGCAGCCTGGGGCAGTTGCAAGCAGCCTGGGTTTTTGCTTTCTCTTGCCAGAGCCTCATATCTACTGCCTGACAGGGGTGCCAAAGTTGCCTGAATTCTCACCCAGTAATGCACCAAAGCTGCCTGCCTTCGAGTTTGAAAGGGGACTGAGGTAGCAAACCCTGAAGCTGCCCAAACTCTGGCTGGGAACACTGGGACCTGCAAACAGTGTGAGCTCTCTTGCCTCAGGGGAGGGGGGGATGTGTGGCAACGGGCAGGTAGGGGATGTCACCTGAGCTGGTGCTAGTGACTCAGTGTGAACTTGTTTGGCCCTTGCTGTGGGATTGGGCCCGCTGCATGTGCAATTGTAGTGCAGAGGCAGCTGATGCAGACATGAGATCAGGACACAGCAGAGGCTGGCTGGCTGGCAAGTGATAGGAGCACAGCAGGATGGGGTCTGGCAGCAGCTTAATCACGGCAGAGGTGGCCCCCGCAGGCGCGCGAACCGAGCACAGCGTGGCTGGCCAGTGCTCATGATGAGAGCACAAAGGCAAAGATCCCCGTGCGTCAGCACAGCGGACTGGCAGGCACGCGATGGGCTGGCGGGCACGCGAACAGAGCCCAGCCACTCAGCGCAGGGCGCAGGGCGCGGCGGCTGTATGTGTGGGTGTAGGCTACCCACCCGAGGGGGGATGCGTGCTTCCCTGTTTTTCCCCACTCTGTGCCCTCCCACTGGCAAGAAGACCCTGATAACCCTTAATTTCTTGCCTTTCTTTGCCTGGTATCTGCAGCGCAGTTAGGCGGTCGCCATCCTGACCAGAAGTCTCTCCAGCCCTTTTTCTAGATTTTTAGGTGCCAAAATTTTGTTTTCTGGAAAATGATTCTATAATTGTTTGTTTTTGGTATTTGGTGCTTGGGAATCAACCCCTGTACGTTAAGCATACATTTAATTTTGTTGAATATGTTTAATTTTGGTTTTCATTTGTTTACTGCCAATATATTGAAATAGGTATTTATGAATTGTTTTATATTCTGAGATCTTGGTATATGTTCTTTACTAGGCAGTTTCTTAGATTTATTTGGAATTTTCTACTTGTAATCTCTTAAATATGTCAGTTATATTTCTTTTCTAATGTGAGTGTCTTTCTGTATTTTTTTCCTATACAGTAGTGACTAGCTCTTTTAATACTAAGGTGAAAATGAGACAAAAGAGACTTTATAACCCTGTTTTCAAAATTAGGAGAAAGCATTTATTTCAACATGGTACATGACTTTGTTGCCAGTTAATTGTAGGTGTTGTTTATTAGCTCAAGATAGTACCTTTATTTCCTAGTTATTAAGAGTTTTCAAAATTAATGTATACTAAATTTTGTCACTCATTTAATCTTCATTAAGTAATGTAACCGTGTACATATTCTTTTTAGAGTCTTTGTAAAGTAGAATACCCTGGTGGTTTTGAACACTGAACTAAATTCTTGGAACAAATTCTACCCAAACAAGTGCATTTTTACATGGGGATTTTTTTCTGTAAGTACTGGTATGGATTTTTTTTTTTTTTTTTGGCAGGCTGGCTAAATAATGCCTGCCAACTAATGTTTCAATCTAGTCACTGTTGGAAGTATGCATTATAGGGCAGAAGAGACTCCAGATGTGACAAAGTTAAAGCTCTTGAGATTGAGAGTCTATTATAATTATCTGAAAAGGTTTAAATTCCTGATCCTCCTGGTTCTACCACCTGGTTGTTGGTATATTAGAATTGAAGTATCATGTGATGATCTGTCAAAGATCGTTTGTGCTGGTGTCCATCCCTGGCTTGAAGGAGGGAAGAGAGGTATGAAAGGGAGTGGTGCAATGACGACACAAAGTCAAGTTCTGGTGCAAGCTGACAGGTTAATGCTGAAAGCAGCTGAGTTTCTCCATTTCTTTTTCTCTGCTCTGCTGCCACAGCTCTTAGCCTCAGTCCTTTATTTTCTGATCATGTCATGCAAGAGTAAACTTCAAGAAAGGTACATTTATAGAATTCATAGAAACCTTTTGCTATATCTTTACATCAACCGACCCCATAATTATTTACCTCAAGTATAGTCATCAGGCCCCTAAATGATTAACTATTTTTTAGACTTTCCCCATGTATGTGTGGTCTAGCACTTGCAATTTACTGAGCTTGTACTTTCAGTTACTATCTTAAAGGTGAGAGACAGAAAAAACACAAAATGGGGTTCCCACCATTGACCGTTGATCCAATAAACTCATTTATCCCCCAACCATTTCTTTTAAATTTTCCTTTTCATGTCTCTCCAATACTTACACTTTCCCCTCCTCAGCCACCCACCACTAATTGAAATCCATCTGATCTTGGTTGTTTTTCCTGTAAGGATTCTTGGTAAAGAGTCATAGTTTGCTGCAATTGCCACCATTCAGAAAAATTAGTCATAGAACAATTCTTACACTGTTCCAGGAGGTTTATTGTTTCCTCCTCAGTGTACTGTACTCCATGCCTGACTTTCTTTAAGGCCTTCAGGAAAACAATTATTTCTGACCCACTTTCCTGTTTTTCCAGTTCTATGCCAGAGCTTCTTTCAGATACATTGACCAATTCTTCACTAACATCAATTTTTTCTGGAAAAGTAAGCATAGAGATTGGTGCACCAAGTGAACAAGAAAGACACACATGCAGAAAACCATAGATATCTGTAGTGCAGAGAACCAAAGATGTATCTACAGAAGGGCCACATTGGACTCCAAGGAAGAGGCAGCTGGGCTGGAACTGTGTCATGCAGCTCTTCAGCACTCAATTCTTCATGATCCTGAAATGGCATGCTTGCCATCTCCAACATGTTTGTTTTTATTTTTTGAGTCAGGATCTCACTTTAACCTAGGCTGACCTGGTACTCACTCTATGGCCCAGGCCTCAACCCACAGCAATCCTCCTGTTGCAGTCAGTTCCATGTTTCTGAGAAAAACTATGAGGTACATAGAGCTTATGGGAGAATGGTGTTTATGTCTGGCTTTTAAAATCCAGGGGAAACTCCATCAGTGGAGGAAAAGCTGTTTACTTCCACAGATGGAAGCAGAGGAAGCACAAACAGATGGAGCTCCAATTGCTATGAATAAACCTAGTAGGGCTGAACATCGATCCATCCCCAAATGCACTCTAAGGTTAGACTCATATCTACTCCCAAGCACAACTTAGTGCTAGACTCCAAGATCTGACCCTGGTTACCCACCACCTGTAGCAGGAATCTACCTGCTAGAGAGTGACTTTGCAAGCTAAATTTTAATAAAACACCTAAGTCTATGGGCCCATGCATTTAAACTATCATATTTCACACATCCTACCTCAGACTCCATAGTGCTGGGATTAAGTGGATGAACCAGCACATCCAGCTCTATGCCAATATTTAAACAAAAAATCAGTTTATTAAAAACCAGCCAGTTACATCCTTCTTATGGCACTGTTTCCTCTATGTCCTTCAAATTCATGAGTTATTGTGTCATCAAGGGTGTTATTCTTCACTGGGACATTTTCCCAGTTTCTAAAATGTGAAATTGTCATACACCTTCTGCCAAAGAATAACAGTTATCACATTTCACTTGAGATAGGTGCTGCTTGACACATTGTTATTGCTTCTCTATTCACAGGAGCTACAAAATGGAAGCAGCTTAGATGCCCTTCAACAGAGGAATGGATAATAAAGATGTGGTACATTTACACAATGTAGTTCTATCCAGTGGTAAAGAAAAATGAAATTATGAAATTTGCAGGGAAATGGATGGATCTGGAAAGGATTATACTAAGTGATGTAACCCAGGCCCAGAAAGCCAAACGTCCCATATTTTCTCTCATATGTGGATCCTAGTTATAAATATTCTGACTTGTGTTGGAGTTGGAGTGAAAATCTGTAGCAGAGCCAGTAAGCTAGAAAATGGCTACAAGGGAGAGAGGAGAGTGGTGGATATAAGGGATGGGTGTGTGTGTGTGTGGTGTGTGTGTGTGTGTGTGTGTGTGTGTAGATGAACAGATTACGTGGGTGAAATGTTCTAAGCAAGGTCAGGGGAAGTGACTGGGTAAAAGGAATGTGGGAAAGTAGTAATCAAAGTTCAGGATATTTTGAAGAAGCCACATGATAACCTACTATGGTGGTTTAATTCAGATGTCCCCCATAAACTTAGGTGTTCTGAATGCTAGGTTCCCAGCTGATGTAGATTTGGAATTAATGCCTCCTGGAAGGATGTATTGTTGGGAATAGGCTTATTGGCATCAAAACCAGCTTCCTTTGCCAGTGTTTGGCACACTTTCCTGTTGCTATCATCCACCTTGTTACCCAGAGGATGATGTCCACCCCCTGTCATCATTTTTCCCTGCCATCATGGAGCTCCCCCTCCAGCCTGTAAGCCAAAATAAATCTCTCTTTTCCCACAGCTGCTCTTGGTTGTGTGATTTCTACCAGCAATGCAAGCCTGACTGCAACAGTAAAGTGGTACTGAGGAGTGGGATTGCTGCTAGACACCTGACTGTGTGGCTTTGGCCTTTTGGAGCTGATTTTCAAAAAGAATGTAGAAGGATTTGAACCCTTGGCCTAAGGGATGCATTGCAGTGCTGTAAGTACAGACTTATGAACTATTCTGGTCACAGTTGGATGACCTGAATGCAGTCAGAACTATAGACTGTGATGTTTAGCTTGTGAGGGTGAGAAAGACTTGGACTGGGCTAGCAGTTTGTGAGGAGCTCTCTCTTTCTGTCCTTCTCTCTTGTAAATAAATAAATAAATCTTTTTTGTTGTTGTTTTTGTTTTTAAATTTTTTTAATCCATTTTTTATTTATTTATTTGACAGTGACAGACACAGAGAGAAAGACAGATAGAGAGAGAGAGAGAGAGAATGGGCGCACCAGGGCTTCCAGCCACTGCAAACGAACTCCAGATATGTGCGCCCCCTTGTGCATCTGGGTAACATGGGACCTGGGGAACCGAGCCTCGAACCGGGGTCCTTAGGCATCACAGGCAAGCGCTTAACCGCTAAGCCATCCGTCCAGCCCTAAATAAATCTTTTTTAAAGGAAAAATAAATAATAAAGAAGGGAGGATAAAGATTATGAGACCAACAAATGGAGGGGAAAATAAACACCAAAAACGAAGAGAAAAAACCAGACAAACAACCAAAAAATATACAAATAAAAAATGGCAGAAAAGACTGTGAGGCTAGCTAGGGATACATAGAAATACCCTGATTAAAAATGAAGCAGTAGGAAAACAGTTATTAAGAAAACAAATCAAGGGTCTAGAGGGATGGCTTAGTGGCTAAGGCAGTTGCCTCCAAAGCCAAAGGACCCAGATTCAATCTCCCAGGACCCATGTAAACTAGTTGGCACATGTCTCTGGAGTTTGTTTGCAACATCTGAAGGCCCTGGAACACCCATTACCTCCCTTCCCTCTCTACCTGTCTCTCTCTCTCTCTCTCTCTAATAAGCTAATAATCAGGCATTTAATAATAAGTAAAATTAGCCTGCTTTTAATCGCAGCACTCGGGAGGCAGAGGTAGGAGGATTTCCGTGAGTTTGAGGCCCCCTGGGACTACGCAATGAATTCCAGGTCAGCCTGGGCCAGAGTGAGACCCCATCTTGAAAAACCAAAATAAATAAATAAATAAAATTATAATTAAAATATATAAATCAGAAGCCAGGCATGATGGCACACACCTTTAATCACAGTACTTTATAGGCAGAGGTCGAAGGATCACCATGAATTTAAGGCCACCCTCAGACTACATAGTGAATTCCAGGTCAGCCTGGGCCAGAGTGATGCCCTACTTTGAAAACCCAAAATAAATTAAATCATAATTTAAAAAATATAAAGCATTAGCCAGGCATGGTGGCACACAACTTTAATCCCAGTACTTGAGAGGCAGACATCAAAGTATCACCATGAGTTTAAGGCTACGCGGAGACTACCTAGTGAATTCCAGGTCAGCTTGGGATAGAGGACTAGAGCAAGACCCTCCTTTGAAAAAGAAAAAAAATAAGCCTAAAAAATGAACTAAAAAATATAAAATAAGGATTGAGAGATATCTTAGTGGTTAAGGTACTTGTCTGTAAAGCCAAAAGAACCCTGGATCAATTCCCTAGAACCAATGTAAGCTAAATACACAAGGGGGCACATGTGTCGAGTTTGTTTACAGTGGCTGGATGCACTGGCACACCCATTTCCTCTCCCTCACTCTGCCTCTTTCTCTCAAATAAAATACATAAATAAATAAATCTGTTGTTTAAAAATAACATAAACCTACATCTGTGAAGATTGCTCAATGTGTAGAAATTCTTGATACACTAGCATGGAGACATGAATTCTATCCCAACCACCCATGTACAAAGCAGGACATGTGAATAATTGACTATAATCCAAAAGAGGGAGCAGAAAGAGGAGGTCAATCAGTCTGGCAAAAAATGGCAAGCTACAGGTTCAGTGAGAAACCCTGTCTCAAGAAAACAAGGCAAACAAAAACTCACTGTCATTTCACAGTGCCCTACTCACAGTGCTTCACAGTCATAAGACCTTAATGTGTCATCATGCCTTATATTAACAAAACAATAAGTCAACATCACATCATAGTGCCCCACTGACAAATCAAAATACTATTGTGACATCAAAATGCACCATTATCTCATCACAATGTTACACTTTGATACCACAATACTTCACAGAGATATCACAAAGTCCCACTGTCTCAACCCAATGCCCAACATTGACATCACAATGTCCCACTGTGACATCATAATGCACCACCATCAAATCACAATGACATAGTCACATGACAGTGCCCATGGGTGATATCATAATAATTCACTGTCACATCACAATGCCCAATATTACATCACAATACTCTATTGTATCATCATGATAGTCCACTATAATATCACAATCCTCTCAGTGACATTACAATGCCACACATATCTACACAATACCTCATTCTGAAATTTCAATACCACATAGTGACATCATGGGCCTACTGACACATCACAATACCCAGGTGTCTCATCACAATACATCACTGTCACATCACAGTGCCCCACTGTGATACTGCATTGTCCCATTGTTGTTATCATAATAGTCAACTGTGATATCACAGTATTAAAAAATGACATCACACTACCCCATTATAACATTACAATGCTCCATTGTCTCAACAATTCCTCACTATAATATCATGAAACACCATTGTGACTGACATCACAATGAAACTGACATCAAAATGACCGTGGCCTCATCAGAATGTCCCACTGTGAAATCACAAAACCTCATTGTGACATCACAATGCCTCACTGTGATGTTATAATGCCCTGTTCATACATCACAATGCCATACAGTGACATCACCATGCAAAACTACCAAATCACAATGCCAAACTGACTAGTCATGATGACCAAAACTGTGGCATCAGAAAACCTGTCACATCACAATACCACACTGTAACAATGCAAAGGACCACTGTGACATCACATCGCCCCACTGTAATTTAGCAAAGCCCAAATGTGACTTCATAATGCCCCAATGTGACATCAAAATTATCCATAGAATCATCATGATACCCACTATCTCATCACAATTCCACACTATGACATGAAAGTAACCATCTGTCACATGACAATGTGAAACTGACATCACAATACCTCACTGTCACTTCACAATGACCAACTGTGACATAATGTCTCAGTCTCTCTTCACATTGCCCACTTTCTCATATCAATGTCCCATTGTGACATTGCTAGTATTACTCACTGTGACATAACAATGCTTCTCTCTCACAATATGCCACTGTCAAATCACTAAACCATGCTGTCACATCACAATGCCCAACTGTGACACAGGAATGCCCCACAGTGATATCACAATATCCAACTATGACATCACAATGCCAAACTGTCACATCACATTGGCCAACTATGAATCACAACACCCCACTGTTGCATGATAATCCCCCTGTCACATCACAGTGCCCAACAGTGACATCACAACACCCCACTGTCCCATCACAATGTACCACTGTGACATCATAATGTTAATATGTCATCATAGTACTCAACTGTTTCATCACAGTGTCCCTCTGTGAAATCACTGTACTCTCTCTGACATCACAATGCCCAGGTGTCACATCACAATGCCCATCTATGATATCACCATATACAAATATCACAACACAATGCCAATGTGTGGCATCACAATGTCTACTGTGACATAACATTGTTCCACTGTGACATCACCAAGCCCCAATGTGACATAACCATGCCCCACTATGGTATTGCAAAGCTCCACTGTGACATCGCAATAACCTACTGTCATATCACACCATCCAACTGTGACATCACATGGCCAATGTCACATCAAAATGACAGTGACATAAAAGTGTCCCACAATGATATCACAATGCCCTACTGTGACATCACAATGCCCCATAGTCAAATCACAAGGTCACCCTGTGACCTAACAATGTCCCACTATTCTATAACAATATCAAACCAAACAGCCAAGTGTGACATCATAATACCCCACTGTGAGACCACACAGGGCTTAATTGTTAAGGCACTTGTCTGTGAAACCTAAGAACTCATATTTGACTCTCCAGGTACCATGTAAGGCAGATGCACAGTGATGCAAGTGCACAAGGTCATACATACACATAAGGGGGAACACAATCTGGAGTTTGATTGCACAGCCTGGAGGCCCTGCAATGCCAATTTACTCTCTCTCTCTCACACACAAAAGTCCAGCCTATTAGGCTTGTCTCAAAAAAATAGCCAACTATCACATCACAGTGTCAAACTGTAGCATCAGAATGACCCACTGTCTCATCACAATGGTGGACTATAACATGACATTATAGTACTTAACAGCTTCATCACAATGCCACGCTGATGTCACAAAGTCCTAATGTGAAATAAAAATACAATGCTATGAAATTATAAGGCCCCACTATGATATCCCAATGTTCCTCTGTGACATCACTATAACCTATCACATGACAATGCTCAACTGTGATATAACAATGCCCCAATGTCTCATCATAGTGCCTCACTACCTCAAAACAGTACCTCACTGTCATATCACAGTACCCAATTAAGACACCCTAATGCCCATCTATCAAATCACAATGCCCAGTTTTGGCATAAAAATGTAGCACATTGTCCCACTGTGACATCATAATACCCCATGTGACATTATAATGTCCCTATGTGATATCACAGTACTCCACTGTAATATCACAAAACCCCACTGTCATCACAATACCCCACTGTGACATCAAAATGCTTCATTGTGACATCACAAAACCCATTTGGCATCACAAAGTCCCAATGTCACATCAAAATTCCCCACAATAGCATCACAATCCCCAACTGTTATATCACAATGCCAAACTGTGATATGCCAATACCACACTGTATCACAACACCCATCTGTCATATCACAATATCCCACTCTTTAATCACAATGCTCCACTGTCTCATTATAATACCTCATTTGTCATATCACAATGAAAGAGTGTGGAACCACTATACCCTTTTGTCACATCACAATGACCAGCTGTTACCTCACAGTGCCCCACTATCACATCATAGTGCACAAGTGTGATATCACCATACACAACTATCACATCACAATTACCCATTGTCACATCATAATGTCCCTCTGTGACATCAGCAAGTGCTACAGTCTCTTGAAAACATCCCATGTTGATATCACAATACTTCACTGACACATCAGTGTTCCACTGTGACATCATGATGCCCACCTGTCACATAACAATAACACAGGGTTACAACATAATGCCCACTGTGACATCACAATACCCTAATGTGACATCACAATGCCCCACTGTGATTTCAAAAGGCAACACTGTGATATCACAATGCTTCACTGTTTCATATCCAAGCCCCAGTGTGACATCATAATTCCTCACTATGATATCACAATGGTCCACTGTGACATCAAATTGGACCACTTTCTCATTATAATGTTCCACTGTGGCATCATACAGCCCCATCATCATAATGTCCCATTGTGTTATCACAATGCACTACTGTGACATCAAAAAGCCTCATTGTGACTTCACAATGCCCCATTGTGATATCACAATGCCTCACATTGATATCATGATGCCTTACTGTGATATGACAATGCTCCACTGTGACATCATCACTCACCACTGTCCTACCACAATGATTCAGGTGACATCACAATACCCCACAACCATATCATACTGTCCAACTGTGACATCACAGTGAATCATTGTCTAATGAAAATGTTCAGCTATGACATCATATGCTCTGAAGATACATAATAGTACCAAACGTGTTGTGTTCATCACAATGCCCTACTGTGACAGCATAATGCCCCACTGTGACATCATAATGACCCATTATACCATTACAAACCCCAGTATTAAATCACAATGCCACACTGTCTCATCAAAATACCTGACAGTGAAATACCAATGCCCAATTGTCACATGCCAATGCCCACTATCTGATGAAAATGCACCATAGTGACATCAAAATCCCTACTTTTGCCAGGCATGGTAGCACACACATTTAATCCCAGCACTTGGGAGGCAGAGGTAGGAGGATCACCGTGAGTTTGAGGTCACCCTGAAACTATGTAGTTAATTCCAGGTCAGCCTGGGCTAGAGTGAGACCCTACCTCGAAAAACCAAAAAAAAAAAAAAAAAAAACCTTTACATTTTGGCTTGGAAAGATGGCTTAGTGGTTAAGGTGTTTGCCTGCAAAGCTAAAAAATCCTGTTTCTACGCACCAGGACCCACATAACCCAGATACACAAGGGGGCGCACACATCTGGAGTTCAGTGGCTGGAGGCCCGGGAGCCCATTCTTTCTCACTCTCCTTCCTCCCCTCCCTCCCTCTTTCTCTTTTTCAAATAAATAAATAACATTACAGAAAATTCCTTCACAATGCCCCACTCTGAAATCAGTGCTCCACTGTGATGTTACATAAACACAACATGAAATCACAATACGCCATCACATCACAATGCTCAACTGTAACATCACAATAACTTATTGTGACATCACAAAGCCCAACTCTGATTTCACAAGGCCCCATTGTGACATCACAAAGCCCCATTGTGACATCACAATGCACAACAATGATATAAAACTCTCTACTATGACATCAAAATACCAAACTGTCACATCACAATGCTCAATTGTGAAGTCACAATGTGCCAGTGTGAAATCACAAAGCCTCACTGAGACAATATAGTACACAACTGTGACATTACCAGGCCCACTGTCACATCATAATGCTCAACTGTGACATCACAATGCCTCACTCTGATATCACAGTGCCCCTCTGCAACACATAATACCCCATTGTCATATCATAACACTCCCTTAATACATCATAATGCCCAAGTTTGAAATCACAATGCCCAACTTTGACATAACAATACACCACTTTGTCATCACAATACTCAGCTGTAATATCTCAATACACCACTGCCATATCACAATGCTCCACAGTGACATCACTAAACCCCACTGTCACATCACAATTTCCATTGTATCATTATAATTACCAACTTTAATACCACAATTTGAACTATAATATACTAATATCATACTGTGACATCACAATGCCCATCAATCACACCAACTGTGATATCAAAATACCAGACATTTTTAACACAATACCCCACTGTCTCATCAAAATGCCACACTGTGATATCACAATAACCAATCCCAGCTGGGATTTCACAAAACTCCACTTTGACATCAAAGTTCACTGTGACATCACAAAGCCCTACTGTATTATCATATTTCCAAACTATTATATCAAAATATCTTATTGTGACATCAGAAAGCACCAGTGTGATTTCACAACGCCCCACTGTGATATTATAATGATCTACAGCAACATCACAATGCCCCTCTCTCACATCACAATGCATCACGGTAACACTACTATACTCTTCTGTCACATCACAATGGCTAACTGTGACATCACAATGCCCCATTGTCTCATTATAATACCTGACTGTGATTTTTCAATGCCCAACTATCACATTACAATGCAAGAATGTGATATCACATAACTATCACATCACAGTTCCCCACTGTCATACCACAATATCCCATTGTAAAATTAAAATGAGCTACTGTGACATTAACAAGTGACACAATCTCTTCAAAATGCTCCATGTTGATATCACAGTGCTCCACTGACACATCAATCACAATGTTCCACTGGGACATCATTGTGCCCAACAGTCACATTGCAATAATAACCCAGTTTTAAAACATGATGACCACTATGACATCATAATACCCTAATGTGACATCACAAAGCCCCATTGTGATTTCACAAAGCCAGTGTGAAAACATAGTGCTCAACTGTTTCATCACAAAGCCCAATGTGACATAACACTTACCCACTTTGCTACCATAATGATCCACTGTCAGATCACAATACCCGACTCCCTCATACTATTCAACTCTGATATCACAGAGCCACACTGTAACATAATGTGCCACTGTGACATCACAGTGCCCTATTGTGACATCTCAAAGCCCCAGTGTAATGACACTGCTACACTGTGATACCACAAAGCCCCACTGTGACATCATAATGCCCTACTGTCCTACTATAATGTTACACATGGCATTACAATGCCACTGCCACATAACAATGATCAACTATGATATCACAAAGATCTAATGTAAAATCAAAATGCCATACACTCTCATAATGTCCCAATGTGACATCACAGAGCTGATCTGTAACATAATGTACCAATGTGGCATCACAAAACTCCACTGTGATGTCACAATGCTCCACTATGACATCACAGTGACTCATTTTCCAAGACAATGCTCAGTTATGACATCAAAATGTTCTGTTATGACATAATAAAACCAATTTGTTCATTAAAATGCCCCACTGAAACATAACAATGCCCCAATGTGACATCACATTGTTCCACTGTGCTATAACAGTGCTCCACTGTGACATAACAATACCAAGTATTGCATGACGATTCTCAACTGTGTCATCACAAAACACTATTGTGGCATCATAATGACCCATTATTTACAACAGTGCTTCAATGTGACATCACAGTACCATACTATGACATCATAAAGCCACACTATGATTTCACAATGCCCCACTGTGACATCACAATGACTCATTGTCTAGTGATAATGCCCAGCTTTGACATCACAATGTTCCCATATGACATAACAAAACCAACATGTTTATTATAATGTCCCACTATGACAACACAATGCCTCAATATAACATCACATTGCCCCATAGTGACATTATAAGGTCACCCTATGATACAATAGTTCACTCTGACATCCAAATGCCAAACTGTCATCACAATGCCCAACTTTTATATAACAATATTCAACAATGTGATATCACAAAGCCCCACTGTGATTTCAGAATTCCCCACTGTGATATAACAATGCTCTGCTGTTCATTATGAAGTGCCTCTGTGACATCATAATTCCACAATGTGCAATCATAATGATCCTCTCTAATTGTTATGTCCTATTGTAATGTCACAGAGCTGAACTGTAATATTATAATGTCACACTGTGACTTCACAATGCCATACTGTGTCATTAAAAATCCCATTGAGATTTCACATTGCCTACTGTGATATCACAATGCTCCACTGTGACATCACAATGACCTCCTGTCTTATAGTACCCAGCTATGACATTACAATGTTTCCATATACCTCAGTAAAAACGACTTGTTCATCAAAGCGCCCCAATGTAACAACACACTGCCCCACAGTGATACCACATTGCCCCATTGGGACATCGCAGTGTTCCACTTTGGTATACTAATGCTCGATTGTGACATTACAATACCTAGTGTCACATCACAATCCTCATCTGTGTCACAATACCTTATGGTGACATCACAAAGCCTCATACTGATTTCCCAATGAAGCTCAATGACACCACAAAGCCCCATTGTGACATCCTATTGTCCCACTGTGACATTCCAATGCCCCACTTTGATATCAGTACTCCACTGTGACATCACATGACTCTAACAGGACATCACAAATCCCAATTGTGATTTCACAGTGCCACACTATGATATCACAATGCTCCACTCTTAATCACAAAGTCCCTTTTTGACATCACAATTTGTCACTGTAATGTCACAGTGGTCTACTGTCATATCACAACACCCCTGTGTGATATCACAGTGGTGTACTATGACATCAGAATGCCCAATATCTCATCATAATGACCCACTGTGACATCACAGAGCTGAACTGCAATATCATAATGTCCCACTGTGATATCACAATGCCCTATTGTGTTATCAAAAAGCCTCACTGAGATTTGGCAATGCTCCACTGTGATACCACAATGATTCACTGTCTCATGTTAATGTCCGGGTATGACATCATAATGCTCCCATATGACATAATATCAAATTGTTAATCACAGGGCCTCACTGAAACATCACAATGTTCATATTTGACATCACAATCCCCCACAGTGACATCACAGTTTTTCTTTGTGATATAATAATTCTCTATTGTGACATCACATTACCCAATGTCACAACTCAATGCTCAACTCTGACATTGTAATACCCTATTTTAACATCACAAAGCCCTACTCTGATTCTGCAATGCCTCATTGTGACACCACAAATTGACACCTGTTGCTACATCACATTGCCCCACTGTGACATAACAATACCATAATATGACATCACAAAGCCTCACTGTGATTTCACAGTTCCCCACTGTGATATAACAAAGGTCCACTGTGACATCACAATGCCCCCTCTTTCTTCATAATATCCCACTCTGATATCATAGAGCTTAACTATAATGCCATAAAGTACCACTGTGACATAACATTCCTGTATTGTAACATTAAAAAGCCCCACTGTGATTTCACAATGATCCACTGACATCACAATGGCTCACTTTCTTATGATAATGCTCAGCTATGACATCAAAATGTTCCAATATGATACAATTAAGCCAAATTTATTCATCACAATGCCCCATTGTGACACAACAATGCCCCATTATGACATCCCATTGCCCCACTGAGACAGTGTCACACTGTGATAAACCAATGCTCCACTGTGACATAACAATGCCCAGTGTCACATGAAAATTGTTCAACTGTGTTGTGAAAATATCCAATTGTGACATAACAAAGCCCCACTCTCCTATCATAATATCCCACTGTGATATCATAAAGCCCATTGGGACATCACAATGCCCCACTGTGATATCACAATGCCCAACTGCAACATCACTGTGCTCATCTATGACATCACAGTGATTCACAGCATCCTCACAATGCCTCACTGTCATATCACTGTAGCCAAAATGAAATCCTAATGCCCAACTATCCTATGACAATGCTCACTGTCTCATCAAAATGCACTATAATGACATCACAACCCCCCCTTTACAATGCCCCACAATGAAATCACAGCACTCCAAAACAAATTTACATACTCTCACTATGACATTACAGAACCCCACTGTGCCATCACACTACCTCACTATCACATCACCATGCTGAATGTGACATAACTATACAATATCATGACATGACAAACCCCAAATCTGAATTCAGTGCCCCACTGTGACACCACAAAGAACCATTGGGACATCACAGTGTCCCACTACGAAATTGTAATGTCCTGCTGTGATATAACAATGCTTGACTGTGACATCACAATACCCTAATGGGACATCACAAAGTCCCTCTGTGATTTCACAATGTCCCATTGTGATATCACAATGCTCCACAGAGATAACACAATGATTTACTATATCATGATAATGCCCAGCTATGATAGCACAATGCTCACATATGACATAATATGAACTTCATCACAATGCTCCACAGCAATAGGACTATGCCCCTCTTATAATATCCCACTGTGATATAACAATGCTCAACTGTGATATCACAATAATGTAATGTGACATCACAAAGCCCCACTGTGATTTCACAATGCTTCACTCTGATACCACAATGTTCCACTGTTCATCACAAAACCCCTCTGTGGCATCACAATTCCCCCACTGTGATATCACTATAATGTCCCACAGTGACATCACAGAACTTAACAGTAACATCATCATGTCCCACTGTGACATCATAATGCCATATTGTGATATCACAAAGCTCCATTCTGATTTCAAAAGGTGCCACTATAATATCACATCCCTTTATGACATCACAGTGTCCCCTTGTGACACCATAATGCCCCACTGTGACATCACAGTGTTCATTTGTGACATTACAATGATTCACTGTATTATGAAAATGCCTCACTGTCTCATCATAGTACTCAGTAGTGAAATCCCAATGCTAAACTGTCACACCATAATGCTCACTATCTAATCAAAATGTACTATAATGACATCACAAATCCTCTTGCTTCACAATGCCCCATGATGAAATTTCACTGCTCCATTATGAATTTTCATGACCTCATTGTGACTTTAAAGTGCCCCACTGTGATATAACAATGCTCTACTGTGGCATCACAATACCCTAATGTGACATCACAAAGCCCCTCTGTGAATACACAATTCCCCACTGTTCATCACAAAACCCCTCTGTGACATCACAATTCCCACTGTTTTATAAGAGAGGTCCAATGTGACATTACAATGCCCATTGTTACATCACAGTGACACATTGTGTTATCACAGTGCCCCACTGAGATATCACAGTATCCCTTGTGACAGAACAATGCCCCATTGTGATCTAATGATCCACTGTGACATCAAAAAGCCCTACTGTGATTTCACAGTCACTACTGTTATATCAAAATGCTCCCATGTTCAGCACAAACTCCTCTGGGGAAATATCACAGTTCCCCAATGTGATATCACAGTGTCCCATGTTGATATAACAATCCCACTGTGACATTACAGTATACCACTATCACATCACCATGTTCAAATGTGACATCTTTATACCATATTATGACATGACAAAGCCCAACTTTGAATTCACAGTGCCCAAGTGTCACACCACCAACTCCAATAGTGACATCACAATGACCAAATCTGATATAAAAATGATCAATGGTGACATCACAATACCCTAATGTGACATAACAAATCCCTACTGTAAATTCATAATGTCTCACTGTGCCATCACAATGCTCCACTGTGACATCCCAATGACTCACTGTCTCATGACAATACCCAGATATGATATCACAATGTTCTCATATGACATAATAAAAAACTCCATCACTATTTCCATCAGTGACATCACAATGCCCAATGTCACATCACCATATTCAACTGTGATGTCACAATACCCTATTGTGATATTCAAAAGCCCCACTCTGATTTCACAATGCTGCAATTTGACACCAGAAAGCTCCATTGTGAATTCACAGTGCACCACTATGGCATCACAATACCCCACTGGGATATAACAATGCTCCACTATGACATCACAATAACCCACTGTCCCATCACCATGCTCAACTATAGTGTCAAAAATACCTGGTTATGACAAGACAAAGCCCTTTTCTTATTTCACAATGTCCCACTGTGACACCACAAAGCCTTGTTGTGACATGACAGTGCCCTACTGTTACAGTACAATACCTGACTGTAATAGCACAATGCTCCATTCTCTCATCATAATGTCCCACTGTGATATGACAGAAATGAACTCTCTGATATAACATTATCACTGGGAGGGAATACATGCCTGGTACTGAAAACCTAATCAGAAGCCTATGGCAGGGGAGGTTATGAGCCTTAGGGGTATAAAGCCTGCTCTTGTCTAGATAAATGCATATATCACTCTCACCAAATTGCCCTGAAAGTACTACACTTAATTTTCATACTCATATACTAATTCTACTCTCACTTGTGGTTAGAGAAGCTTCTCTTTTCAGATGGTGATGACCACTGGGATGACCCAAAAGGCAACCTAATGCTGAGAAGAAGGAACAGAGAAGTGTCCAGAACTGAAACATCTCACACCCTTCAAGGCTCAGGGTCCATTGCAGAAGAGGTGGCAGAAAGAATGTAAGAGCCAAAGGAAAGGTACCACTCCTTACATACAACTATCTGGACAGAATTTGGCCTCGATATCTAAGACTTCACAGTGCCTCGCAGTACCCACATAAGACCCTCATAATAGGAGAAAAAGATGGTGACATCAAATTAAAAGAGAGAATAATGGAGAGAAGGCAGGGATATGACAGAGAACAGAGTTATGAAGGGGAAAGTGGGGGAGGGAGTGGGAGGGAAATACCATTGTTTGTTGTCTGTAAGTATAGAAAGTTGCCCAAAAAGAAAGCCCTCAGTATAGACAATGTCATATAGATGAACAGAGTAAGAAGAAAAGAAATAAAAATGGACAGAAGTCAGTGATGACTTCATAGCTCATCTAGAGGGGTCAGTTGCAGACTTTCCATCTCCTTTGCTGATAGAAATAAGTGCCTAATTAATAACACTTTGTTGCAACTTCTCACTGCTAAGGTAAAGTACCCTACAAAAAGCAGCTGATATGAGGAAAGTTGCTTATGTTGGCTTATATTCTCAAGGGGAATCTTAATGGTGGCAGGGGAAAGATGGTTGACCAGAGGCTGGACATCACCCCCTTTGCCAGCATCAGGCTGACAACAGCAGCAGAAGAGTGAACCCAGTTATATCAAGGAGGAGCTAAAACACCCCTAAGCGAAATCCCCTAAATAAACCTCATCCAGCAAAGCTTCACCTACCAAACTGCTATCAACTGGGGAGCAAGAATTCAGAACACGTAAGTTTATAGGGACATCTGATTCAAACCAGCCCATACCTTAAAATCACACCAAAGAAGGGTCACAACCTGATACTTAGAGACAAACAAAATTAAACCCTACTATTGTGCTGGAGTGGCCACTCAGTGGAGACCACATAGGATAACACCAGCATTCTCATCCCTACAGTGATGTATTTGAGCACTTCTATCTCTGTCTTGGTTATTGAAATTCAGTATTTTTTTCTGTTACCAATCATCTGTATGGGATCCTATTATTCTGCCTGGATAGAACTTGTGAGTAGGTGACAGGACGCTCTCATTAGAGCTGAACCTTGGCAGATGTTGCAGTGATTTTCCATTGTTGAGACAAACACCTGAATAGAAGCAGCTTACAGGAGTAAAGGGTTATGTCAGATTTACAGAATCCAGGGGAAGCACCATCAGTGGTGGAGGAAGCTGGCTCACTTCCATAGACACATAGCACAGACAGACACCACTAACATCCAGCAAACACAAACATCTGGAGCTCAAATTCCTTCCTTACATACCTTAGGACTGAACTAAGAGATCTGTCCTGGTGACACCTCCACTAGGAAGCTGCTGTTGACATAAGTTGAAGCTTAATCAAAAGTACCTTAGACTACGGGGGGGGATACATTCACTTTCAAACCACTACAGGAAATTTTGTATCCCTTGCCAGATGACAGCAGCAATTTACCACAACAGTCAGTCAGGATCAGCAACTGGTGGCACACTCTACTATTACAGCTTTTATGAAGGTGTCATCTATGAGGACCCTTAGCCTACAGGGACAAATGCCAAAACCCTGGAGTCAGCTTGAGAAGTGTCAAGGCTCTGGAGCCCTAGCCAGGAGGAAGCATAACAGGTGCTGTTATCCTATATTCAAGATTATTGGCCCTTAAATGGGTGGTTTCTGCCACTGTTGCAGTTGTCACAGCTACTGCTGTTTTCCTGATCTGTTTCTCTTGTTACAGTTCCTCCTGTGCCTGAGCCATTCCTGTGGTCTCACTATTGTCATCACCATCTCAGCCACCACTATTCTCACAGTAGCATGTCTGCTCCTGTCCAGACTGCCAGGTCCTCCACCATTCACCTCTGCTGAGAAATGTTCCTTGTCACTGCTTCCTCCTCTTTTTTTGTTTTTGTGGATAAGCCCTCTCTGCTAAAAGTGAAAATCACATGTAGGGTGGATGAAGGGATTTATAATGGTTTATTGTCTCTAACCATAGAAGCTTTCAGTAATAAAATAGGTAAGAAAAGACAAAAAATACCTGGTTATGACAACACAAATCCCTCTTTTTATTTCATAATGCCCCACTGACACCACAAAGCCTCATTGTGACAACTCACAGTGTGCTACTGTTAAAACATGACAGTGCACCACTGTTATATTACAATACCTGACTGTGATGTCACAATGCTCATCTCTGATATCACAATAACCAACATCACAAAGCCCATGGTCATATCACAATACCTTACTGTGTCATCACCATACCCAACAGTGAAATCCCAATCTCCAACTGTTGCATCACAATGCTTAAGGTCTGATAAAAATCCACCACAGTGACATCACAAATCCCTAATTTTACTTCACTACATTCCATGATGAAATGACAGTGCTATGAATTTTTGTAACTTCACTGTGACATTACAATGCTCTGCTATTACATCACAATATCTCACTTTCAAATCCCAATGCTCAACTGACATCACAATACCCTATTGTCACATTACAAAGCTCCATTCTATTTCAAAATGACCCACTGTGACAACACAAAGCCCCATTGTGATATCACTGTGACAACACAATGCTCCACTGTGATATAACAGTGCTTCTCTGTGATATCACAATACCCTAATGTGACATCAAAAACCCCAATGTGATTTCACAATGCCCCACTGTGATATCACAATGCTTAACTGTTCATCACAAACCCCTCTGTGACATCACAATTCCCCACTCTGATATCACAGATTTCACCATGATATAACAATGCTCCATACTCTCATCATAATGTCCCTCTATTATATGGCAGAACTGAATTATAATAGCATATTCTCCCACTGCCATGTCACAATGCCCTATTATGATGTCAAAATCCCCATGAGATTTCACTATATTCCACTATGACATCTCAGTGACTCACTTCTTCAGGATAATGCCCAGATATGACATCACAATGCTCTCATATGACATAATAAAACTATCTTGTTCATCACAATACAGCACTGACCCATCAGCATGCTCAACATCGACATCATAATACCCTATTGTGACATCACAGAGCCCACTCTATTTTCACATTGTATCACTGACATCACAAAGCCCCATTGTCACATCACAGTGCCAAACTGTGATATCACAATGCCCAACTGTGACATCACAATGTTCAGCTGTGACATCATAATGACCCACTGTACCAACATAATGACTCACTGTCTTATCACTATACTCAACAGTGAAATCCCAATGCCCAACTGTCACATTACCATGCTCACAGTCTGATCAAAATATATAATAGTGACAACAGAAATCCCCACTTTACTTCACAATGCTCCAAGATGAAATCACAGTGCTCCACTATGAATTTACATAAACCCAGTGTGAAAATACAGTGCTCCACCTTGATATTACATTGCCCCATCCTGACATCACTGTGTCCCACTGTAATAACAATGCTCCACTGTGACATCACATTACTCCACTGTCACATCACTATGCTCAATTGTGATCTCACTATGCTTATGGTGACATCACACAGCTCCAATATGATTACACAATACCCCATTGTTACATCACAGTGCCCCACTGTGATATAACAATGCTCAAATCTGATATTTACAATACCTAAACATGACATCATAAATGCAACAATATCCTATTGTGACATCATAAAACTCCACTCTGATTTCACAATGCTGTACTGAGAAACCACAAATGCCCCCTGTGATTTCACAATGAGCTACTGTGATATGCCAATGTTCCACTGTTCATCACAAAGCCCTTTGTGACATCATGATTACCAACTTTGATACCACAGTGGCTTACTGTGACATCACAATGCCACACTCATCATAATATCTCACTGTGACATCAGAGAGATGAACTGTAACTTCATAATTTCCCACTGTGACATAACAATGCTCTATTGTGACATCAAAAAGTCCCACTGTTATTTCACAATGCCCTAAAATTACATCACAATGCCCTATAGTGACATCTCAATGACTCGCTGTCTCATGATAATACACAGCTGTGAAATCACAATGCTAACATATGACATAATAAAACAAATTTGTTCATCATACTGCCCCACTGTAACATAAAAATGCCCCACAGCGACATCACAGGGCCCTACTGTGACATCATAATACCCAATATCCCATCACAATACTCAGCCGTGACATCAAAATGCCCATTGTGGCACCACAAAGCCCCATTGTGATTTCAAAATGCCTCACTGTGAAATCACAAAACCCACTGTGACATCAAAGTGCCCCCTGTGATAGCACAAGGCTCACATTGATATAAAAATGCTTCCCTGTGACATCACAAAGCCCCACTGTGATTTCACAATGCTCCACTACTCAGCACAAAGCCCCATGTGACGTCACAATCCCCCAATGTGATAGCACAGATCACTGTGCTATCACATAATTCTAATGTGAAGTCAAAGCCTCAATGTGATATAACAATGTGACATCACAATACATAATATGACAACATAAGGCCCCACTGTGATAACACAATACTCCACTATTCCACTGTTCATCAAGAAGCCCTACTCTGATACCACAATTCCCCACTGTGATATCACAGACATCCACTGTGACATCACAGAGTTTAACTGTAATACTATAATTTCCCATTGTGACATCACACTGTGACTGTGATGTCATAAAGTCCCACTGTGATTTTACAATGCTAGACTGTGACATCATAATGACTCAATTTCTCATAATAACGCCCAGCTATGATACCATAATGCACCAATATGATATAATAAAACCATCTTGCTCATGACAGTGCCTCACTGTAATGTAACAATGCCCCAATGTGATATTACATTGCCTCACTGAGTGTCCCACTGTGAAATAAAAATGCTCCATTGTGACATCACAATATTCCAGTGTGACATCACAAGGCTCTACTCTGATTCCACAATGACCCATTGTGATATAACAATGCTCCACTGTTCACTGCAATGTCACTATGTGACACCACAATTCCACACTCTGATATTACAGTGGTCTACTGTGATATCACAATACCCTAATGTAACCCCATAAAGTCCCACTGTGATTTCACAATGCCCTACTGTTATAATTCTCCACTTTTCATCATAAAGCCCCACTATGACATAACAGTTATCCAATATGAATTTACCTAACATAATCACAATGCTCCACTCTCATCATAATGTTCCACTGTGACACTACAGAGCTGAACTTTGATGTCAAAATGTACCACTGTGATATCACAAAGCCCCATCGTGATATCAAAAACACCCACAGAGATTTTGTAATGCTGCACTGTGATATCACAATACTCCACTGTGACATCACAGTGAGTCACTGTCTCATGACAATGCCCAGGTAGGACATCATAATACTCCCATATGACATAAAAATACCAACTAATTAAACATAATGTCCCACTGTGACACCACATTGCCCCACTGAGATATCTGTGTCCTACTGTGATATAACAATGATCCAGTGTGATATTATAATATGCCACTGTCACATAAACATGCTCATTTGTGATGTCACAATACCATGTTGTGACATCATAAAGCCTCACTTTTATTACACTATACCTCATGTGAGATCACAAAGCCACTTTGTGACAAAATATTGCCCCTCTGTGACATCACAATACCTAATATGATATAACAAAGCCACACTGATTTCACAATGCCACAATGTGATATCATAATGCCCCACTGTTCATCACAAAGCCCCCCTGTGACATCATAATTCCCCACTGTGATATCACACAGGTCCACTCTATCATCATAGTGCCCCACTGTGACATCACAGAGTTCAACTGTAGCATTATAATGTCTCACTGTGACATCAAAAATCCCCAGGGTGATTTGAAAATGCTCCACAGTGACATCACAATTAGCAACGTCCCATCATACTGCTCAACTATGATGTCACAATACCCTGTTGTAAGAGCACAAAGCTCCATTGTGAGTTCACAATGCCACGCTGTAACACCACAAAGCCCCACTGTTACATCACAGTGTCAGTGTCCCACTGTGACATCAGTGTCCCACTGTGACGTCACAGTGCCCAACTATAATATAACAATGCTTCACTGTGCCATCACAATAGCCTAATGTGACATCACAAAGCCCTAATGTGTTATCACAATGCTCTACTGTGAAATTGCAATGACTTTTATTCTAATGATAATGCCTAGTTACGACATCACAATGCTTCCATATGACATAATAAAGCCAAGTTGTTGCTCAAAATTCCCAACTGTAATGTCACATTGCCACACTGTAACATCAGTGTCCCACTCTGATATAACAATACTCCACTGTTACATCCCAATGCCCAAAGAGCGACATCATTATGCTCACTGTCTGATCATTTTGTGCCATAGTGATATCACAAATCCCCACATTTACTTCACAATGCCCAATGATATTATCACAGTGCTCCACTATAAATTTACATAAACTCATTATAACATCACAATTTCCACGTTTGACATCACAGTCTCCCACTGTGATATAACAATGTTCCACTGTGACATCACAATACCCCACTATCAAATCACAATGTTCAACTGTGACAACACAGTACCTGATTTAACATCATAAAGTCCCACATTGGTTTCACAATGCCCCACTGTGACAAAACAGTACCACATTGTGTCACCATAGTGCCCCACTGTGGCATTACAATGCCTCAAATTTATATAAAAATATTCTACTGTAACATCAGAATACCCTAATATGACCTAACATTACTCAACTGTAATGTCACAATATCCTATGTTGTATTGTGACATCACAGAGCACAACTCTGATTTCTCATTACTGCAGTGAGACAACACAAAGTCCAATTGTGACATCACAGTACCCCACTGTGACATCAAAATGTGCAACTGTGATATAGCAATGTTCCACTGTTACATCACAATACCATAACATGACATCGCAATGTCCCTCTGTCATTTTACAATGTCCCACAGTGATAACACAATTCTCCACTGTTCATCAAGAAGCCCCCACTGTGATATTACAGAGGTCCACTGTGATGTCACAATGACCCACCCTCTCATCATAATGCCCCACTGTTTCATCCCAGAGCTGAACTGTAACATCATAATGTCCCAGTGTGACATCACAATGCCCTATCACAGCATTACAAAGCCCCACTGTAATTTCACATTGCTTCTAGGAGATATCACATTGTCATACTGTGATATAAAAATGCTCCACTGAGACATCACAATACCCAATGTCACATCACAATGCTCAGCTATGACTTCACAACACCCTATTGAGACAACACAAAGCTCCACTCTGATTTCACAATGCCACGCTGTGACACCACAAAGCCCCATTGTGACATCACAGCGCCCCACTGTGATATAACAATAGTCCAATGTAATATCACAATACCTAATGTGACAAAAAGCCCCACTTTGCACAATGCCCCAGTATACTACTCCAGTGTGCCACTGTTCATCACAAAACTCCTGTGTGACCTCACAACTCCCCACTGTGATACTACAGTGGTTTACTGTGATATCACAATACCCCACTCTCATGATAATGTCCTACTGTGACATTACAGAGCTGAACTGTAACTTCATACTATCCCAGTGTGACATCACAATGCCCTATCGTGGCATTACAGTGCCCAACTGTGATTTCAAAATGCCCCACTGTGATATCACAATGACTCATTCACTCAGGACAATGCCCAGATATGACATCACAATGCTTCCTTATGGCATAATAAAACTAACTTGTTCATCAAAATACCATACTGAAACATAACAATGCCTCACTGTGACATCATTGTGCCCAATTGTGATATAACAGTGTTCCACTGTGATGTCATAATACCCAATGTCACATCACAGTGCTCAACTGTGATATTGCAATATCCTATTTGACATCTCAAAGCCCCATTCTGATTTCACAATATCACACTGTGACACCACAAACCCCATTGTGACATCACAGTGCCCAACTGTGACATAACAATGTTCCTCTGTGACATCACAATGACTCCCTGTCTCGAGATAATGCCCTGTTGTTAAGTCACAATGCTCCCACATGACATAATAAAACCAAATTGTTTATCAGAATGCCACACTATGACACCAAAATGTCCCATTGTGACACCATGGTATACCACTGTGATATAACACTGCTCTACTGTGACATCACAATACCCAATGTCACATCACAGTGGCCAACTGTGATGTCACAATTAGCTGTTTTGACATCACCAAGGCCTACTCTTCTTTCACAATGTTGCAGTGTGACACCACAAAGCACAATGGTGAAATTATATTAAACCACTGTAACATCACAATGCCCCACTTTGATATAACAATGCCCCAGTGTGACATCAGAATACCATAGTATGACATCACAAAGCTCCACTTTGATCTCAGAATGTCCCACTGTGATAACAGCATGCTCCAGTGTTCATCAAAAAGACCCTCTGTGATATCACAGTTCCCCATTGTAATATCTCAGGGGTCCACTGTACCATCACAGTGCTCCATTCTCTCATCATAATGCCCCATTGTGAATCACAGAGCTGTACTGTAATATCATAGTATCTCACTGTGACATCATAATGCCCTGTTGTGACATCAAAAAGCACCACTGAGATTTCATAATGCCCCACTGTGATATCACATTGTCTCACTATCTCATGATAATGCCAAGCTCTGACATCACAGTGCTCCCATATGACATAATAAAACCAACTAGTTCATCACAATGTCCCACCATAACATAATTCCCCACTGTGACATCACAGTGTCCATTGTGATAAAATAATGTGATGTCACAATACCCAATGTTGCATCACAATGCTCAAATATGATGTCACAATAAGGTATTGTGACATCACAAAGCCCCAATCTGACTTCATGATGACCCATTGTGACACCACTAAGTCCCACATCACAAGGACATACTGTGACATCTCAATGCCCAACTGTGATATACCAACATTTCATTGTAACATCACTATACCCTAATTTGACATCACAAAGTCTCATTGTGATTTCACAATGAGAACCAACTCTTTGTTTCATCAATTTTCTTAATTATTTTATTAGTTTCCAATCCATTAGTTTCTGCTCTGATCTTATTTCATTTGAAGTCTATTTTATCCAGCATTAGTATAGCTCTCCTGCTTGTTTCTTATTTCCATTTGCTTGGAATATCATTTTCCACCCTTACACCTTGAGCAGGTGTCTGTCTTAAGTGCTGAGGTGAGTTTTTTGAAGACAGCAGATTGAGGCATTTAATTTTCTGATCCACCTGGTTAGCTTATGTCTCTTGATGGGTGAATTAAGGTCATTGATATTTAGGGTAAGTACTGTGTGGTTTGATTTATGTGGTTTGGCGTTTTCTTGGACTTTGTGGATTTTGTACCTTCTCTGGGTTTGGTTATTGTGATCTGCTTCTTGTACGTACTTGAGTTTGATTATTTGATTCTTCTGTGTGGAGAATTACCTGGAGTGTTCTCTGCAGACTTGGATTTGTGTTCATGTATTTGCAAAGCTGAGTTTTATTGTGGAAAGTTTTTCTTTCACCAACTTTGCTGGATAGAGTAGTTCTATTCCAGGCTCTTCTAGATTTCAGTGTTTCCAGTGAGAAGTCTAAAGTAATTCTGAAGGGGCTAACATAATATGTAATGTGTTGTTTATCCCTACCTGCTTTTCAAAATTTCTCTTTGGTATAAATGTTTAGAGTCTTAGTGACAATATGACTAACAGAGTTTTTCCCTTGGTCTAATCTGCTTGGAGTTCTCTTAGCTTCTTGTATCTTGATGGGCCTTTCTTTAGAGAGAGTGGGAAATTTTTCCTCAATAATTTTGTTGAATGAGTGCTCCATGCCTTTGGTTTGAATTTCTTCCAATTCTGGTATTCTCATGATCAAAATGTTGGGGAATTTAAGAGTATCCCACAGTCCCCTAATGTTCTGTTCGCAAAAGTTTTTGAACTTATTGAAACTGTTGGCCTCCCAAACTGTTTCTTCTGTTTTGTCTTCAATTATGAGTTTCTGTCCTCCATATGGTTGACTCTATTGTTGAGAACTATAGAGTTTTGGGCTTATTCAATTTGGTCTGTATTTTCTTCTACATTTTTATGGATAGTTTCCATCCCTCTGTCATTTTCTGATTTTCTTAATGTTTCTTGGAATTCATCCTTACATTTCTTTATGTTTTCATTGAGCTTAGCCAGCTGGTTATTGAGGTCATTTTTTTTTCTACAGTGATATAATAGTGGTCTAATGTGACATCACATCATACTCTCTCATCAAAATGTCTCATACAGATTTCCCAATGACCTACTGTGATATCACAATGACTCACTGCCTAATTGTAATGCCCAGCTATAACAGCACAATGCTTTGATATGAAGTAACAAAACGAACTTGCTCATCACAATGCCCCACTATGACATCACCATCCTGCACTGTGACATCAAAGTGCCCCACTCTGACATCACAGTGTCCCAATGTGATATAACACTGCTCCACCTTGACATCACAATACCCAATATCACATCACAATGCTCAACTGTGAAATGACAGTACCCTGTTGTGACATCAGAAATCCCCATCTGAATTCAGTTATGCACCGTGACAGCTCAAAGCCCCATTTTGACATCACATTGCCCCACTGTGACATTAAAATGCCACACTGTGATATAACAATGACCCACAATGACATCACAGTACTCTAATATGATATCACAAATCCCCACTGTGATTTCACAATGTCCTCCTATGATAACAGTGCTCTCCTGTTCATCACAAAGCCCCTCTATGACATCACAATTCCCCACTCTGATATCACAGTGGTCAACTGTGATATCACTATGTTCCACTATCTCATCAAAATGCCTCATTGTGACATCACAGACCTAAACTGTCACATAATGTCACAGTGTGACATCAAAAAGCCCCACATAAGCCAGGTGTAGTGGTGCATGCCTTTAATCCCAGCAGTTGGGAGGCAGAGGTAGGAGGTTCGCTGTGAGTTCAAGGCCAGCCTGAGACTACGCAATGAATTCCAGGTCAGCCTGGACTAAAGTGAGACCCTACCTTGAAAAACCAAAAAAAAAAAAAAAAGTCCCACATGATTTCAGAATGTCCCACTGTGACATCACAATAACTCACTGTCTCATTATAATGCCCAAGTATGACATAACAATGTTCCCATATGATATATTAAAACTAAATTGTTCATCACAAAGCCCCATTGTGATATCATAGTGTCCCACTGTAATGTAACAATGGTCTATGACATCATAATACCCAGTCACATCATAATAAACAACTGTGACATAACAGTACCCTATTATAATATCATAAAGCCCCACTTGCATATCACAATACCACAGTGTTACACTCTAAAGCCCCCCTGTGACATCATAGTGCCCTACTCTGACATCCCAATGTCCCACTGTTATATAAAAATACTTCACTGTGACATCACAATACCCTAGTGTGACAACACAATCTCCACTGTCATTTCACTATGCCCCTACTACAAAATCACAATGTTCCTCTATGATAGCACAGTGACTCATTTTTTAATAATAATTACTAGCTATGACATCACAATGTTCCCATATGTCAGTATAAAACCAAATTGTTCATCACCATGTCCCACTGTGAAAACACTATGTCCTACTGTTATCATAGGAGGACATTGTGAAACACATCACATTGCCCCACTGTGAAATCACCGTGTCCTGTTGTGTTATAACAGTGCTCCACGTAGACATCTCAATGCCCAGCTGTCACATCATAATGCTTACTGTCTAATCAAAATGCACCATTTTGAGATCACAAATCACCACTTCTAGTTTACACTGCCCCACAAAGGAAACATAGTGCTATGCAACAATGTTATAACAATGCTTCACTTTTACATCACAATATCCAGTGTCACATAACAATGCTCAGTTGTGATGTCACAATACTTTGTGTGACATCACAAAGCTTCACACTGGTTTTACAATGCCACATTTATACCCCACAAAGCTCCATTGTGTTATGACAGTGCCCTATTGTGTTATTACCATGCCAAACTGAGATATGATATTGTTCTACTGTGACATCACAGTACTCTAATGTGACATCACAAATCTCCCCTGTGATTTCATATTGCCCCCACTATGATATCACAATGCTGTTCATCACAAAGAACTGCTGTGAGAGCCTCAGAGGCCCCCAACACCTCATCATTGAAGCAGACCAAAAATGAACCCAACATGGCTCAGGGAAATTTTGCGGAAGAGGGGGTGGAAAGAATGTCAGAGCCACATGTTGGGTCATGATATGCACAGACATTTATCATACCAATAACTGTGGGCTAACTCCACAATGCATGACCCATATACCTTAACAAGGAGGGGCCAATGGGTAGGGGGTAGGTCACGGATGAGCCTATTAATGGTACCAAACTGCCTGTATTTGCTGAATAGAAAACTAATAAAAAATAAAATAAAATGAAAATGCTAAAAAAAAATACCCTGCTGTGACATCACAGTGTCCCACTGTAAATCACAATGGTCTACTGTGACATCATAATGCTCCACTATCTCAACATAATATCCTACCATGACAAAACAGAGATGAACTATAACATCACAATGTCCCACTGTGACATCACAGTGCACTATTGTGACACCAAAAATCCCACTGAGATTTCACAATGCCAGACTGTGAATCACAATGATTCATTGTCTCATGATAATGCCCAATTATCACATCAGAATGCTCCCATATAACATAATAAAGCTAACTTGTTCATAACAATGCCCCATTGTGGCATAACAAATGCCCACTGTGATATAACTGTGCTCCACAGTGGCATCATAATGCCCAGGTATGCTATCACAATGCTCCCATATTATATAACCAAGTAATGCATCACAATGCCAAATAACATTGCCCCACTGTAACATAGTCTCCCACTATGATGTAACAAAGTCCACTGTGACACCAAAATACTTCACTGTCACATCACAGTGCTCAACTTGATATCACAATCCCCTATCGTGACATCACAATGCCCCATCTTGATTTCACTGTGACAACAAAAAGCACCAATGAGGGCTGGAGAGATGGCTTAGTGGTTAAGCACTTGCCTGTGAAGCCTAAGGACCCCAGTTCGAGGCTCGACTCCCCAGGACCCACGTTAGCCAGATGCACAAGGGGGTGCAAGCATCTGGAGTTCGTTTGCAGTGGCTGGAAGCCCTGGCGCGCCCATTCTCTCTGTCTACCTGCCTATTTCTGTATCTCTCTCTCTCTCTCTCTCTCTCAAATAACTAACTAAATAAATAAATAAATAATAAAATATTAAAAAAAGCACCAATGAGTCATCATAATGCCCCACTGTGTATCACAATTCCCCACTGTGATATAAGAATGCTTCACTGTGACTTTACAATACTCTGTTGTACATGACAAAGGCACACTGTGATTTCACAATACCCCACTGTTCATCACAAATCCCCTCTATGACATCACTATTTTCCACTGTGATATCACAGAGGTCCACTGTGACAGCACAATGCCACAGTCTCTCATATAATGTCCCACAGTGTCAAGTGCCATATTGTGGCATTAAAAAAAAGCACCACTGAGAGCTAGAGAGTTGGCTTAGTGGTTAAACACTTGCCTGTGAAGCCTAAGGACCCCGGTTCAAGGCTCAATTCCTCAGGACCCATGTTAGCCAGATGCACAAGAGGGCATACACATCTGGAGTTCATTTGTGGTGGCTGAAGGCCCTGGCACACCCATTCTCCCTCCCTCCCTCCCTCTCTCTCTCTCTCTCTCTCTATCTGCCTTTCTCTGTCACTCTCAAATAAATAAAAACATTTTTTTAAAAAAGCACCACTGATATTTCATAATGCCCCATTGTATTAAAAAGGGAATTTATTGGATTAGCTTATGGTACTCCAATAGCAGTTGTAGGCCCAAGATTCAAGGAACCTGATATCTGCTCAGTCCATGTGGTCAGATGTCTCAGCAGTACTGATCTGACACTGCAGATGGCACCAGAAGGCCTGGAGGCTTACTGAGGAGCTGCTGGGTTTCACTCCAGATGGGTCTTCAGTTGACGCTGGTCTTCAGTGCGTGCTCATCTTCAATCCATGCTGGAAGGCAGCAAGTAGCTCCGGCAGCCAAGTGGGAAGAGGGAAGGGGCTCTTTTCACCCAGAGCTTTCTTATATGAAGTCCCCCTCTGAGTGGGGCCACTTGCTCTGGGGAAGAGCTTACTCTGGGGGAAGGACTTCCTCCTTCAGTGAATCTTTCCTGGAATCAACCTCAAGGATCCACCCAAAAGGGATTTCTGTGGATTACTAAACAGATCAAGTAGACAACATCTTAACTATCACAAGCCCACCCTTGTCAACTTGACACCAAACCATATCTCCTTACATCATACTTAATTTCCAAATGGAAACAGTAACAAGCTCACGATTCTGTCTAACATGGTATAACTATCCCATGTACAACTGGAACCACAAAATATTCCTCCCAACACAAAGCATAGTCTCTAATATAATAGCTCTAATATAAATTTAACAATAGTTAGCTAGTGATATAATCTTTTCTTTTTTTTTGGTTTTTTTGAGGTAGGGTCTCACTCTACCCCAGGCTGACCTGGAATTCACTATGTAGTCTCAGGGTGGCCTCGAACTCACGGCGATCCTCCTACCTCTGCCTCCCAAGTGCTGGGATTAAAGGCGTGTGCCACCACACCCAGCGAGTGATATAATCTTAATAATAGTGTAGAGATGTACAAACACTCCCTGTCAAGGCAGGACAGAAACATTGCAATTACAGTCCATGTTTTTATAACTGGTCACATGGACTTAGCTGGTATTTGTAATCGCCTTCTTCTACTACCCATTCTGTATTTCCCCCACCTTCAGCAAGCACCTCAGCAGGTTTGGGTTCTTTACCTAGAAAAGTGACCCATACCTTCATTCCTAAAGGATCTGGGCCATTTATCACACTACTTCTATCAGGTTGTTGCAATTGTCCATTGACTTTGATAACAGGGCATGGTAACACTACAGGATCTCTTGCACTCCAGACATACTCTTCCTTACCTCCATTGTGGAGGAGCAGTCCACTTTCCCCCTGGTAGTCTGGATCAATCATCCCTGCTATCAATGTAACTCCTTTCTCAGCCTGTTCACTCAAGGGCATTAGGAGCCCAAAGTGGCCAGGGGGGAATGTTAGCTTCCAGTTCAATGAAATGATCATCATGTCTCCTGTCAAAAGCACTACCCCCTCTGGAACCAAGACTTTTGGACCAGCACAACATCAAGTTGCAGGAACAGGAAGCAAAATTTTAGCTAATGGGTCACTTGTGGTGATGGTAAGTGGGACCATTCCCATTTCCACCCCTTGATTCCTGGACCTATGAACCCGCGGTATAGGAGAAACAGTACCATGTACAGGATGCTGATTCAGAGCATATGCAAGACTGCTGGAGGACACTCCCCAGATGTTGCCACCTAGTTAGCACTATAGCTGTTTCTTTAAAAGGCCATTCCACCGTTATATCAAGCCAGCTGCTTCAGGATGGTGGGGTACATGGTAAGACTGGTGAATTCAATGATGATGAGCCCACTGCCATATTTCCTTGGCAGTGAAGTGAGTTCCTTGGTCAGAAACAATGCTTTATGGAATTCCATGATGGTGGATAAGACATTCTGTAAGCCCACAGGTGGTAGTTTTGGCAGAAGCACTACAGGCAGGAAAGGCAAATGCATACCCAGAATAAGTGTCTAGTCCAATAAGGACAAAATTCTGACCTTTCTATGATGGAAGTGGTCCAATGTAGTCAACCTGACACCAGGTTGCTGGCTGGTCACCCGGAGGAATACTACCATATTGGGGGCTCAGAATTGGTCTCTGCTGCTGGCAAACTTGGCACTCAGCAGTAGCCGTAGCCAAATCAGCCTTAGAGGAAGTTCATGTTGTTGGGCCCATGTATAGCCTGCATCTCTGCCACCATGGTCACTTTGTTCATGGGCCCATTGGGCAATGACAGCAGTGGCTGAGGAACGAGGTTGACCACTATGCACAGAACAGGTCAGCTTATCTACCTTATTATTAAAGTCATCCTCTGACGAGGTCACCTTCTGATGAACATTAACATGGGATATAAGTATCTTTATATCCTTGGCCCATTCAGAGAGTTCTATCTACATACACCTCCCCAAGTGTCCTTCTCACCAATTTTCCAATTGTGCTTCTTCCAAGTCCTGGACCATCCAACCAAATCATTGGCCACAGCCCATGAATCAGTGTATAACCACACATCTGGCCATTTTTCTTTCCAAGCAAAATGCACAACTATGTACACTGCCCAAAGTTCTGCCCATTGTGAAGACTTCTCTTAACCACAGTCCAAGAAAGAGGCTGTAGTGCTGCAGCTGTCCATCTCTGGGAGGTACCCGCATAACATGTGGAACAACCTTTAAACCATGCCCTAGTCCATTCCTCCTCAGTCAATTGATCGTAGGGCACACCCCATGATGCCATAGGTGCATGCTTGGGAACAGAAGGCATTGTAACAGCAACCATAGGAATTTGGACAACTTCCTCATGTAGCTTACTTGTACCTTCAGGGCTCAAGCCTGATCACATATATACCACTTCCACTTAATGATGAACTGCTGCTGTGCACATCCAGCTTTATGACCTGCTGGGTCAGATAACACCCAGCTCATAATGTGCAGCTCAGGTTGATTAATTACTTGATGGCCCATTGTCAAATGTTCAGTTTCCTTTAAGGCTCAATAGCAGGCCAAGAGCTGTCCCTCAAAGGGACAATAATTGTCTTCAGGTGATGGCAGGGCCTTGCTCCAAAATCCCAAAGGCCTTCATTGTGATTCACATATTGAGGCCTGCTACTGCCACTGACACTTCAAGTACCACCGGATCTGCTGGATAATATGGCCCAAGGGGCAGAGCATCCTGCACAGCACAGTGGACTGGTTGCAGAGCCTTCTTGTGTTCTGGGTCCCACTGAAAACTAGTAGCTTTTTGAGTCACCTGGTATATGGGACAGAGTAAGACACCCAAGTGAGGAATGTGCTATCTCCAAAATCCAAATAAGCCCACTAGACATTGTACTTCTTTCTTAGTGGTAGAAGGGGCCAAATGCAACAACTTATCCTTCATGTTAGAAGGAATATCTCTGCATACCCCTTACCACTAAACTCCCAGAAATTTCACTGAGGTAGAAGGTCCTTGAATTTTGGGTGGATTTATTCTCCATCACCTGATGTGCATATGCTGTACCAGCAATTCCAAAGTGGTTGTCACCTCCTGCTCATTTGACCCAATTAGCATTATGTCATCAATATAATGGACCTTAGCTGGGCATGGTGGCGCACACCTTTAATCCCAGCACTCGGGAGGCAGAGGTAGGAGGATCTCCAAGAGTTCAAGGCCACCCTGAGACTACATAGTGAATTCCAGGTCAGCCTGAGCCAGAGTGAGACCCTACCTTGAAAAACCAAATATATATATACACACACACATATATTTGGTTTTTATATATACACATCCATCCATCCATCCATACATACATACATACATATATATAGTGGGCCAACGTGACACTCTGTGGAAGGGATAGGTGATCAAGATCCCTGCAAACTAAGCTATGACACAGGGCTGGAGAATTAATATAACTTTGAGGTAAAACAAAAAAAGTGTACTGCTGACCTTGCCAGCTGAAGGCAAATTGCTTCTGGTGGTCCTTATGGACAGGTATGGAGAAGAAAGCATTTGCAAGATCAATAGCTGCATACCAGGTACCAGGAGATGTGTTAATCTGCTCAAGTAAAGAAACCACATCTGGTACAGTAGCTGCAATTGGAGTCACCACCAGATTAAGTTTCCAATAAGCCACTGTCATTCTCAAGGATCCATCTGTCTTCTGAACAGGCCAAATAGGGGAGTTAAAGGGGTGGAGGAACCACCACCCCTGATCCTTCAAGTCCTTTATAGTGGCACTAATTTCTAAAGTCCCACCAGGGATGAGATACTGTTGTTGATTCACTATTTTCCCCAGTGGTGGGAGCCTCAGTGGCTTCCATTTAGCCTTTCTAACCATAGTAGCTCTCACTCCACAAGTCAGAGAACAAATGTTGGGGTTCGTCCAACTCTGAAGTATGTCTATCCCAATTATACATTCTGGGACTGAGGAAATAATGATAGGGTGAGTTCAGGGACCCATTAGACCCACTGTCAATCTTACATTTGCCAAAACTCCATTGATCACCTGGCCTCCATTAAGCACCTACTTTAACTGGACAGCCACAGTGCTTTCTGGGGGTGATGGTCTCCTGGAATCAATGTCAATTCAGAGCCAGTGTCCAGTAGGCCCCCCAAAATCTGATTATTTCCATTCCCCCACTATACAGTTAACCCTAGTAAGAGGCCACAGGTCCCTCTGAGGAAGGATATGTGTAAGCTTAATGTTGAAACGTTTGGGGGTTGTAGGAGGGTCCTTTCTCGATGGGACCTGGTCACCCCTTCAATCAAGGGGCTCAGCATCTGTAAACTGGCTCAAGTCTGGAAACTGACTAAGAGGTCTTGATTCCCTGTTGCTATAATTCAAAGTGGCTTTATGATCCCTTGCCCTGTAACTTTTCTGCTTATACAGATCAAGAAGGAACTCAGTAGACTTCTTATTTACTTGACTTCTGGGAACATCATGATTCCAAAGGTCCATACAAGTCATACCTTTCTGTGTTTAATTTTACCTATGCTGTCTATTATGAAAAACACATTCACCCGCCTTTGGTGATTCAGTGCTTCCACTGGTCCCTTAATCCCCAAGATCCAGTTATACCCATTGCATCTAAATCACCTAATGCAGAAATTGCAGCTGCCATGTAAGGTCATCTTTACATAAAAGACCAATGATAAGGGACTTTAAGTATGCTGGTGCACCCCTCACAAATCTGTTTCTTATAGTCTTAGTAAAGGGCACATTTTCTGGACCCTCCCATTGTGAGAGCAAAGATGAGTTTACATGGCAAATCCACTCCAGCATTCCAAGTTCTCTGAGCTTTTTAATCCCTTCATCAACATTAAGCCAAGGGATATCATCAGGCAGCTTGAGCTCATTCATAGTAGGCCATTTTTGGATATATTCTTCAACCAACCAATCAAATAAACTCTTGACATCCCTTCCAACTGCATGAGCTGCAGTGTTAAATCTACAATCTCTGCTCATGAGCCTATTTCAGTAAATTCAGCCTGGTCTAATCTTATGTTCCTTCCTCCATCCTCCCATACCATTAAAACCCATTCCCACACATATTCCCCATGCTTATGCCTGTACAATTTAGAAAAATACTGAAGTTCTTTAGGGGTGTACCTCACCTCCTCTTGTGTCACATTTTCTATATCTTTAAGGGCCTGTCCAGTATTTTGTCTGGTTATAAGCCTAGAGGCATAGATGGGTGGAAACTGAGAAGCACCAGCACCTCCTGCTAATTCCTCAGACAAAGAGGGATGAGTTCCCTCAGGCAAGGATGGGGAGGGTAACACTTATGGGTGTGGACGTGGGGATACAACTGCTGCTGAGGGAGGGGAGGTCATAGCTTCAACCAAAACAATATCTTCAGAATCTGACACTTCGATGTCTCCAGGTTTTTCAGGGTCTTCTCACACATCACCATCCCAAGTCACAAGATCCCACTCTTTTACAATGAATGCCCTCACTTTAACTTCTGATAGCTAGTGAGGCTGGGACTTGAGTTTACTTTGCAAGTTAGCCAATCTCACAATGAGACCTTGGGTTTGGTTTTCTGCAATCTGAGCCCTGTTCTGGCTAGAGAGGAGACTCTCTTCCAGGGCACCCTTAGAAATCTTGAGATCATGTACATGGGTCTTAAGCTTAGAATTTTCCTTTTTGAGTTTCTGCTGTTCCCTCACTAGTTTGTCCAGAGATGCTAAAAGCAACCAACCAGCCTTATCATTGGTCTTACTTTTCCACAAATATTCAAATGTCTTAAGTACAGAGTCACTAAATTCCTTGCTTTTCATAATACATGACTCAGGGTCACCAAATACATGTATCTCATAGAGTTCTTTAAATAGTGCACAACATTGATTATTACTGCCTTCCCTATTTCCAGGAAAAGTGCTCTCCTTACCACCAGTAGGGCATTTCATAGCATTGAAGTTGGAAATCAACCCCAAGTAGCACCAAGCCCACTAGAGAAATCCGTCCTTACAATTCTGTTTCTCTAGAACCACACCTGGTACCAAAATCTGTATTATTCAGGGTTCTGTAGAGGAACAGAACTGCTAGAATGAATTATTCTAAAAAGGGAATTTATTGGATTAGTTTATGGTAGTCCAATAGCAGATGCAGGCTCAAGAACCAAGGAACCTGGTATCTGCTCAGTCCACGTGGCCAGATGCCTCAGCAGTCCCTATCTGGCACTCGAGATGGTGCCAGAAGGCCTGGAGGCTTCCTGAGGAACTGCTGGGTTTCATTCCATGTGGGTTTTCAGTTAACTCTGGTCTTCAGTCCGTGCTGGTCTTCAATCCATGCTGGAAGGCAGCAAGCAGCTCCAGCGGCCAAGTGGGAAGAAGAAAGGGGCTCTTTTCACCCAGAGCTTCCTTATATGAAGTCCCCCTCTGAGCGGGGCCACTCGCTCTGGGGAAGGGCTTACTCTGGGGAAAGGACTTCCTCCTACAGTTAATCCTTCCTGAAAGCAACCTCAAGGATCCACATAAAAGGGATTTCTGTAGGTTACTAAACAGATCAAGTTGACAACACCTTAACTATCACACCCACTGCGATATTACAATGCTCCATTATGACATCAAAATGACTCACTGTCTCATGATAATCCCCAGCTGTGACATCACAAGTTTCTGATATGACATAATAAAACCAACTTGTTCATCACAATCCCCCACTGTGACATCACAGTGTCCAATTATCAGTAACCTTCACTGAGATATCACAATACCCAGTATCACAACTCAATGCTCAACTGTGACATCACAAAGGCCCACTGTGATTTCACACATCCCACTGTTCATCACAAAGTCCATGGTGACATCAAAATGCCCCACTGTGATATCACAGGGCCCTATTATGACACCACAAAGAGCCACTGTGACATCACAAAGTCCCATTGTGACTTCACAAGACTACAATATGGCATCACAATGCCCCACTATGATATCACAATATTCCACTATGACATCACAATACCTCTCTGCCTCATCACAATGCCCAACTGGGACATAACAGTGACTGAATCTCATTACAATGCTCCAATATGATATCATAATTCTCAACTTGATCATCATTGTGTCCCATTCAGATACCACAATGCCTCCATGATTTCACAATGCCCCACTTTGATACCACAATACACCACTCACATCACAAAGCCCAACAATTATATATCAATGTCCCAATGTGATATCACTTCCCCACTGTCACACCACAATATCCTACTATGACATCAAAATGCCCTACTGTGACATCAATAAGCACCACAGTTTCTTCTAATGCCCCATGTTGGTATCACAGTGCTCCACTGAAACATCATGGTGTTCTACTGTGACATCATCATGCTCAACTGTAACATCACAATAACCCAATGTTATAACACAATGTCCAATGTGATATCACAATACAATAATGTGACATTTAAAATCCCCATTCTAAATCACAATTCTCCACTATGATATCACAATGGTCCACTCTGTAATGGTCCAACTGTGACAACACAGAACCCCACTGTGACATCACCATGACCCACTGTGATATCAATATGTTCCACGTGCCATCACAATACCCTAGTGCCAGATGATAATGTCCAACTGTGACATCACAGTGACTCACTGTCTCATAACAATGCACAGCTATGACATCACAATGCTCCAATATGATATAATAATACCATCACCATTCCCCCTGTGATATAACAATGACTCATTGTCTCATCACAATCCTCAACTGTTACATCACAGTAATCTGTTGTGACATCACAAAGCACCACTATGATTTCACAAAGCCACATTGTGACCTCATAAAGCCTTGTTGTGACATCACAGTGCCCCACTGTCACATCAAAATGCTGCACTGTGATATAACAATGCTTCATTGTTATATCACAAAAGCCTAATGTGACATCACAAAGCCTCATTGTAATTTCACAATTCATCACTCATATGCCAATGCTCAACTTTGACATCACAACACTCTATTGTTGACATCAAAAATCCCTACTCTAATGTCACAGTGATGTTTGTGACACCATAAAGCTCTATTGTGACATCAAAGTTCCCCACTGTGACACCACAATGGTCCACTGAGATATCACAATGCTCCACTGTGACATCATAATGACTCACTTTTTCATAATAACAACTATGAAATCACAAAGTTCCATTATGACATAAAAACAACTTGTTCATCACAATGCCCCATTATAACATAACAATGCTATACTGTGACATCATATCATCCCACTGAGACATCACAGTATTCCACTGTGATATAACAGTGCTCCACCATTATGTCACAATACCCAATGTTGCATCACAATGCTCAGCTGTGTTATCACAATAACTTATTGTGACATCGCAAAGCCCCACTCTGATTTCAGAGTGATGCACTCTGCTAACACAAAGCCCATTGTGAAATAACAGTGTCCCACTGTGACATCATAATGCTGAACTGTGATAAAGCAATGCTTCACTGTAGCATCACAGTCTCCTAGTGTCACATGTCAAAACCCCACTTGGATTTTACAATGTCACACTGAGACACCATAAATACCATTTGTGACATCACAGGGCCCCAATGTTGCATAACTGCTTCATTGTAACACTGCAATACCCTAATGTGACATCACAAAGCACCACTGTGATATTACAATGTTCCACTGTGACATCACAATGAATCACTGTCATGATAATTCCCAGCTATGACTTCACAATGCTCCCATATGACAAAATAAAACCACATTGTTCATTGCAATGCCACAATGTGACATCAAAATGCCCCACTGTGATATCACAGTGACACAGTGTGATATAACAGTGGTCAACAATGTTTATACCATTGTCACATCAAAATGCTCAAATGGTGCTGGAGAGATGGCTTAGCAGTTAAGCACTTGCCTGTGAAGCCTAAGGACCCCAGTTCAAGGCTTAATTCCCCAGGAACCACGTTATCCAGATGCACAAGGGGGTGCACACGTCTGGAGTTCATCTGCAGTGGCTGAAGGCCCTGGCATGCCCATTCTCTCTCTTTCTCTGCCTCTTTTTCTCTCTGTCTGTCACTTGCAAATAAATAATATTTCAAAATGTTCAAATGTGACATCACAATACACTGTTGTGACATTACAAACCTCACTCAGTGATGCATAGTGAAACCACAGAGCCACATTAGGACATCACAGTGCCCCATTGGGACATTAAAATGCCCCACTGAGAAACAAAAATACTCCAGTATGATATCACAGTACTCTAATGTGACACCACAAAGCCTTACTGTGATTTCACAATGCCTCACTGTGATATCACAATGCTCCACTATTCATAACAATGTGCAAACTGTGACATTACCATTACCCAGTGTGATATCACAGTGGTCTACTGTGACATCACAATGCCCAAATCTCTCATAGTGTCCCATTGTGTTATCACAGAGCTGAGCTATAGCATCGTAATGTTCCACTGTGACAATGGTCTATTGTGACATCAAAAAGCTTCACTGAGATTTCACAATGCCCCACTGAGATATCACAATGACTCACTGTCTTATGATAATTCCCAGCTATGACATCACAATACTCCCATAAGATATAATAAAACCAACTTGTTCATCACATGCCCCGCTGTAACAAAACAATGCCCCACTATGACATGACATTTCCCCATTGTAACATCAGGTGTCCCACCATGATATAAAAATGCTTCATTATGACATCAAAATACCAATGTCACATCACAATGCTCAGCTGTAAGTTTACAATATCCTATTGTGACAACACAAAGGCCCACTCTGATTTTACAATGCCACAGTGTGACACGGCAAAGCCCAATAGTGACAACACAGTGCCCCACTGTGACATCAAAATTCCCCACTGTGATGTCACATTCTCCCCTGTGAGACCACAACTTTCCTATCACTCATAATGTTGCACTGTGATATCACACTACTAAACTGTAATATCATGTCCCACTATGACATCATAATGCCCTGTTGTGACATCAAAAACCCCACTGAGATTTCAAAATGTCCCACTGTGTGATTACAATGCTTCACTGTGACATCACAATGATTCACTTTCTTAAAAAAAATGACCAGCTATGACATCACAATGCTCTAATACTACATAATAATATCAACTCGTTCATCAAAATGACCCAATGTTACATCACAATGTCCAACTCTTACTTCACATAGCCTCAATATGACATAGGATACTCCACTGTGGCATCACAATACCTAACATAACATTGCAGTTCTCACCTGTGACATCGCAATAGGCTATAGTGGCATAACAATGCTCAACTCTGATTTTACAAAGACACATTGTGATACCACTAAGCCCACTTGTGATATTACCATACGCCACTGTGTCATCACAATGCCCCACAGAGACATTAAAATACCCTATTGTGACATCACATAGGCCCAAAGTGATTTTACAATACCTCACTGTTCATCATAAAGCCCCTCCAGCCCCTCTATGACATCACAATTCTCCACTGTGACATCACACAGGTCCACTGTGACATTGCAATGCCCCATCTCTCATCATAATGTCCCACAGTGATATCATAATGCTGTACTGTAACATTAAGAAGCACCACTGTGATTTCATAATGCCCCATTGTGATATCAAAATGACCAACTGACTCATGATAAATTCCAACTATGATATCACAATTTTCCAATATGACATAATAAAACCAACTTGTTCATCACAATTCTCCACTGTGACATCACAATATCCAATTGTGAGTAACAAAGTTCCTTTGTGATATCACAATGCCCACTATCATATCTCAATGCTCAACTGTGATGTCACAATTAACCTCTGTGATATAACAATGCTCCACTGTAAAGATAAAAAAATCCTAATGTGACATCACAAAGCCCCACTGTGATTTCACAGTGTACCACTGTGACATCACAATGACTTACTGTCTCATGATAATGCCAACACAATGCTTCCATATGCCATAATGAAAGCAACTGGTTCATCACAATCCCTACTGTGACATAGCATTGCTCCATTGTGACAGCTGTGTCACACCGTGATGTAACAAAATCCACTGTGACATCAAAATACCCCACAGTCATATCACAATGCTCAATGGTGATATCACAATACCCTATTGTGACATCACAGTGCCCCACCCTGGTTTCGCAATGTCCCACTGTGACAACAAAAAGCACCCATGTGACATCACAATGCCACACTGTGACCTCACAATTCCCCACTTTGATATAAGAATGATCCACTGTGACATCACAATAACTATTGTGACATCACAAAGCCCAACTGATTTCACAATGCAGCAATGTGACATGACAGTGACCAATTGTCTCATGTTCATGCCCAGCTATAACATCAAAATGCTCCTTTATGACATAATAAAATAAACTTGTTCATCAAAATGCCCAACTGTAACATAATAATATCCCACTGATACATCACTTTCCCCACTGATACACTTCCCACTATAACACAGTGCTCCACTGTGACAACAAAATACCCACTGTCACATCACAATGCTCACCTGTAATGTCACAATACCCTATTGTGACATCCCAAAGCGCTACTATGATTTCACAGTCCCCTATTGTGACACCAAAAAGCTGCATTTTGACCTCACAGTGCCCCACTGGGACATTGCAGTGCCCCAATGTGATATAGCAATGTTCCCCTGTCACATCACAATACCCTAATGTGAAATCGCAAAGCCCCACTGTAATTTTACAATGTACCACTGTGATATCACAATGCTCCACTGTTCTTCACAAAAGCTTTTTGTGAAATCAAAATTCTCCACTGTGATACCACAGAGGTCCGTTGTGACATCCCAATGCCCAGTCTCTCATCATAATGTCCCACTGTGACATCACAAGGCCCTATTGTAACATCAAAAGTGGCCACTGATATTTCATGACGCCCCTCTGTGATATCACAGTGCTCCATTGTTTATCTCAAAGCTTCTCTGTGACAACTCAACTAACTACTCTGATAACACAGTGGTCTACTGTGACATCACAATTCCCTACTCTCACCATAATGTCCCACTGTGACATCACAGAGCTGAACTGGAACATCATAATTCCCACTGTGATACCACAATGCTGTATTGTGACAATAAAATTGCCAGTGAGATTTCACAATGCCCCACTGTGATATCAACATGCTCCACTGTGACATCACAATGACTCATGTTCTCATGGTAATTCCAAGTTATGGCATCAAATGTGCCCATATGACATAATAAAACAAACTTATTCCACAAAATGTCCAACTGCAACATAACAATGCCTCACTGAGACATCACATTTCATTGCCCCACTTTTGCATTACAGTGTTCCAAGATAATATAACAATGCTTCACTGTGACATCACGATTAACTTCTGTGATATAACAATGCTCCACTATGATGATACAATATCCTAATGTGACATCACAAAGCCCCACTGTGACTTCACAGTGCCCTACTGTGATATGACAATGATCCAGTATTCATCACAAAACCTCTCCATGACATCACAATTAACCACTCTGATATCACTCTGATCCATTGTGACATCACAATCCACCAATTTGATAGCACAATGCCCCACTTTCCCATCCTAATGTCTCACTGTGACCTCACCGAGCTAAACTGTAACATCATAGTGTTCCAGTGTAACGTCACAATGCCCTATTGTGACATCACAAAGCCTCACTCTAATTCAGAATGCACAAGTGTGACATCAAAATGAAACACTGTCTCATGATAATTGCCAGCTATGACATCACAATGCTCCTACAGAACATAATAAAACTAACTTGTTTATCAAAATTCCCAACTGTAACACAAAATTGCCCCACTGTGACATCACATTTCCCCACTGTGACATTACAGTGTCCCACTCTGATATAACAGTGCTCTAATGTGATGGTGCAATATCCTAATGTGACATGACAAATCCCCACTGTGATTCCACAGTGCCCCACTGTGATATAACAATATTCCACTGTTCATCACAAAACCCTTTTGTGACATCACAGTGCCCCACTGTGAAATCACAATGGCTCACTGTGATATCACTATGCTCATCTGTGACAGCACAATGGCCCACTGTATCACCAGAAAGCCCACTGTCAAATCACAGTGCCTCACTGTCTCCTCACAATTCCCAACAGTGAAATGCCAAAGCCCAAGTGTTACATCACAATGCTCACTGTCTGAACAAAATGCACCAAAGTGACATAAAAAATTCCCACTTTTACATACCTAAGTCCCAGGAAGAAATAACAGTACTCCAAAATAATTTAAATAATCTCATAGTGACATCACAATGCCCCACTGTGACATTATATTATCCCACTATTATGTAACACACTTATGGAATTTTGTTATCTGGATTTTGCAAGACCCCTTCTCCCCCAAGATGCTCCACTGTGACATCACAATGCCCCACTCTCATCATAATGTCTAACTCTGTCATCGCAGAGCTGAATTGTAACATCATAATATCCCAATGTGACTTCACAGTGTCCCACTGTGATATAACAATGCTCCACTATGATATCACAATTCTCCACTGTACATCACAGAGCCCCTCTGTGATAAGACACTTACTCACTGTGATATCACTGAGGTCCAGTGAGACATCACAATGCCACATTCTCTCATGATAATGTCCCATTTTGACATCACAGAGCTGAACTATAAAATCATAATGTCCCACTGTGACATAACAAGGCACAACTGTGACATCACAAAACCCGAGTGTGACTTCACAATGTTAGACTGTGATCTCACAATAACTCACTTTATCATGATAATGCCCCACTGTGGCATCACATTGCCACACTGACATCACAGTGTCTCACAGTGATATAATAATTCTCCACTATGATATCACTGTACCCAATATCAAATCACAATGCTCAACTGTGACATTACAGTATCCTGTTATGATACCGCAGAGCCCCAATCTATTTTCACAGTGCTGCAATGTAACAACACAAAACACAATTTTGACACTACAGTGCCCCACTGTGACATAAACATGCCCCACTGTGATATCACAGAGGTCCATTGTGACATCACAATCCACCAATCTTTCATCATAATGTCCCATTGTGACATTATAGAGTTGAGCTGTGAGGTCATAATTTCCCACTGTAATATCACATGGCCCTATTCTGACATCAAAATCCCCCATTGAGATTTAACAATACCCCACTGTGATATTATAATGACTCATTTTATCATGTAATGCCCAGCTATGACAACACAAGGCTTCAATATGACATAATAAAACCAATTGTTCATCACAGTGCCCCACTGTAATATAACAATGCCCCACTGTGACATCATATTGCAGCAATGTGACATCACAGTATCCCACTGTGATATAACAATGCTCCAAGATGACATCACAATACCCAAAGTCACATCACAGTGGCCAACTTTGAGTTCACAATATTCTATTCTGTCATCACAGATCCCCACTCTGATTTCACTGTGACACCACAAAGCCCTATTATGACACCATAGTGCCACACTGTGACACCTCAATGCCCCACTGTAATATAACAATGCTTCCCTGTGACATCACAATACCATAATGTGACATCACAAAGCCCCACTCTGATATCATAATGACGCACTGTCTCATGATAATGCCCAGCTATAACATCAAAACGCTCCCTTATGACATAAAAACACCAACTTGTTCATCACAATATCACATTTTTTTTCTCTGCAATGCTCAGCCATTTTACTGGAATCATAAAAAAGTAGTTGTTTTGTTTTTCTTTTGGTTTAAACATTCCTGAGCGGATGGGGTCGTGCTGTGCTGTGCTGTGGTGTCTGAGTGGCAATGCTGGTCAAGGTCCTTCAGACCACATACTGGTACGGGTCTGTCTTCCCCTGGTCAGGTGTGGCAAAGGGGCTGGTCCAGCCTAGAGAGAAGGGGTGGCAAAAAACGGCTTTCATGTTCATCCACTTTGTTTTTTTAGCCCATCTTCTCTCTTCCTTTTTCAATTGTTCTATTCCCATCTCGTCCATGCAGATGGAGTGCACCTGGGTCCCGAACATCACTGATGTGAATATGAGGAAGAGCAGTGCCTCAAAGCACAGCAGGATGAGCAGGATGACCGTGGTAGGTGGAGAGAAAGAGCTGCATTTTGTTCAGTCTTCTTCAAAGCAATGCAGGAAGTAGAATCCCATCATGATGAGGGCGTGCAAGGACATGAGAGCTATGTACATTGTAAACAGGACGAAGTACTTCTGGTTCTTCTCACCAACACAGTTGTTGACCCAGGGACAGTGGTGGTCCATCTTGCAAATGCACCACTTGCAAACACTGCAGTGGTGGGCTCAATCAGGCTTGATGCTGCAGTACTTGGGGCACTTGTATACCACCTGTCCGGGCTTCAGCTGAAGGCTCTCGATGAACTCTTTATTGGCATTTCCTTTGGGCACTGCCCCGGGGTCCATCAGCATGGCCCGGCAGTGGGAGGCCAGGGCCAAGAAGGCCAGCAGGTTGAACACAATCCCATTGATGATGCTGTACACGTAGTCTTGGGATGGAATCAGCATGACAAAGAGGACCACAAACTCTGCTTAGAGAACCAGAAGCCAGATGACAACAGCACAGGCAATGCCACAGCCATCCCGGATAAACCACATGGTTCCCGCATGGCCGGGGTAGGGAGGTGGGATGCACTTTTCTGGCTGGAGATATTCTGGTTTCTGCTCAATATCTCAGAAGTGGTGGGTGGGGATAAGCATCACAAGCTATTTTGTCCATACTGGCATCTTGCAGACATCCCTTCTGGATATCCAAAGCCCACACTACCATGTAGCCACCACAGGAAGTTGTTGGTTCTCTTTTGGGCAGCTGTCCACAGTCCCCAGAGATTCCCTGCACTCAGAGCTTCCAGAAGCCTGGGAGCCACCGGTTTATCATGCCCCTCGCTGGCATGGGCTACCAAGCCTCTGTCCCTGGGACAATGCTCCGGCCACCGAAGCATGGGGCTTCGGCAAGGTCTTGGGTCACCATGAAGCCAGAGGCAGCTCATAGTCCCAGAACCCCGGGGAACCCCCTGATGTAGTCCCCAACCCGGGGTCGGGCCTCGAGCTGCGGCGATGGCTCAGGCACGATGCCCCGCGACTTGTCCAACTTGGCCAGACAACCAGCGGCCCGCAGGAGAGACCCATGGAGCTCCAGTGTGGCGGCTTCCATGGCTGTCCAATGTCACATTTTGATATCACAATGCCCCACTGTAACATCATAGTGTTCCACTTTGATATAACAATGCTGTACTCTGACATACCAATACCTAATTTTCTGGAACAGTTATGGGCTCTAGGCCACTGGAGACTAAAGTAGGCCTGAGCTGTCAGGCATGGCTAAGTGCCCCAGGCCACATGAGGTTGAAGCTGACCTTGAAAAGGCTATAGAAGAAATTAGTAAAAAAAAATTACTCCAGACTTCCCTATGCCCTTTATCCACCCCTACCAACTTACACACATTCTGATACAGGCTGCTCCCCTCTGGACTCATGTGACACGGGCCAAAAAAATCCCATCATGATAAATTCCCCTGACTAGGACATTTCTCCAACTGCCCCCTCACTGATAATCACACAACTATGCAAGCTCTAAATAACAATACAAATACATATGATCAGAGAGTCACATCTTTTCCCGTTAATGTCCAACCAACTCGAGCTCAGCCCCTATAATGCTATCCAGATCAGTCTAATGACCTAAAAGAACTCAGACAGGCAGTTAGGGAGGATGGGATCCATGTGCCATGGGTTAAGCCCTTCCTCCAGAGCCTAGGGGCTCCCTTAACAGCCCCCAGGACTGGGGTGATATCTGATGGTCTTTGCTGCCTAGCCTCCTATTCCTTCAATGGGAAGCCCCCTATAGATAGGAATGCCTCCAACAAATAAGAAGGAATCAAAACCAACAAAACATCCCATGGGGCTTTGATGAGCTGTTTGAACAGGGTTATTTTTTTCATAGGCATCCAGCAGGCCCAGCAGCCCCCAGGGTACTATGACCAAGTCCACCTCTGTGCTCTTAAAACATGGGATAGAATAACAGCTCCTTCTAGCACCCAAGATAATACCTTTTCCTTACTGTTCCTCTGTCAAAAACTAGAGGAAACCCTTTCTGACTTTATATTAAGAACAACAACGAACCTAGAAAGAAAAAAGAAAAAGGAGAAAAATTAAAAAAATATATTAGATCCCTGGGATGTACGCTGGGTATGGGTGACAAGAAAACTTTAGGTTCTTGGCCTCTCACTATCTCCCTCTGCCAGCCTTCATATCTGTAGACAGCTTGTCCCCACTTCTTGCAGGATTCTTGTTCACCACTACATTCTTTCACAGGTAAAACAAGTCATGGAAAAGATACAAGCCACCATAACCTGAGCACAAAACATGCAACATGTGGCCAACCTCCTCTTTACCAATCACCCCAATGCTTCTAACTGCTTCTTTTGTGTATCCACCACCACCCCTCTGCTAACCACAGTCCCTATTAATGCCACCCTTGAATACTCCACATCTGCAATGAAGTATTCCCAACCATGCCTTACTGAAATTCCCCTCTTTGATGCCAGTCAAGGTATGCTCCTTTGACTGTCCAACTCCAAGCTGACCAGAGCTCAATGCCTCCTAAAACTCAATATTTCCATAACCAAGACCACTTGTGTGAAGACACCTGCTCTCCTATGGTGCCAAGGGCAAATTACACCTTTCATAAATATTTCCTCTCCCAATTATTGTTCCCAAGTCTTAATTGGTCCACATTTGTATCTCTACAAAGAAGAAAAAGTGGCCCACAATCCCTGCCTGTGTCAACAGAGGGAGATTTTCATCCCCCTACTGGTGGACCTAGGTGTGACACTATCCCTTGGTGCGTCTGATGCTGCAGGAGCTGCTCTTGTTCAAACCAACCACCTTGCAGGGGACTTCTGAGACAAGTTTGACCAGGCCATGGTACCCACTACCAAAAGCCTTGAGTCTGTTCAGAGACAATTAAGCTCTCTCATGGGTGTGGTACTCCAAAACTTTAGAGCCTAAAACCTCATCACTGCTGAACATGGGGGTGGGGCATGTGTGGTTTTGGGAGAATTTTTTCTTTTGTCAATGAATAAAATGTTGTTAATGAAAATGTTAAAATCCTCAAAAAACTCTGCAAGGAGACACTTGGCTGCTATAAATCTGATGACCCCGCCACCTGGTTCTCTAACTCCTTAGTCACTTGGCTCCTCCCCTTCCTTAGCCCCCTTCTGGCTATAGGAGCTCTGTTCCTTGTGGCCTCCTGCTTTATCAAATTTCTCAGATGACAAATAACTAACATTGCTATGGTGGCTACCCATCAGGCTCTCATGCATCACCTAGATCTGTCTGAACCTGTGATAAAGTACAAGGACCTCACTCAATGTGATGACATTGCTCCATTATAAAACCAAAGAGGGAGCTGTCAGGCACATGCATGGGCCCCAGGCCATATGCAGGCCATTTTGTGTCTGGGCAGAGCACGTTGTAAGGAGACCAATACTTCCTTTGGCTCTTACATTCTTTCCGCCACCTCTTCCACAATAGACCCTGAGCATTGGAAGCAGTGATAGAGATATTGCAGTACTGACTGAGCACTCCTGTCACTTTTTTCCAGCGCCATGATGCCTTCTGAGTCATACCAAGTTCACTGCCATCTAAAAAGAGAAGATTCTCTATGAAAAATGAGAGTAGCATTAATAAAAGGGTATTAACATTAAGAGAAGAGCTTACTGGGAAGTATGATAAGCACAGTATATACATTCAGCCAGACAGCAGCAGACGTTACACCCCCAGGACTCATGACTAAACCTGTTTTAAGTTTTTAGTATCAGGGAAGTATTCCCTCCCATGGAGCAGACCTCCAGTCCAATTAGAGGGCAGTTGGTTTCAACAATGATAGATATGCCACTATTGCACCCGTTGGCTTATTTGGTGTGGCTGGCAAAATGTAAGGCTTGAAGTGTCCACTGTTGAGTATCTTCATTGGTGATTTCTCTTTCTCCCATTGAATTTCATGAAGAATGGCTTCTTCCAGCTTTCTGTCAGCTGGTCTACATGGAGGAGGTTATCAGCTCAGTTCCAGCAGGATATCTCAGTGGGCTTACAGCCCAAGTATGTGTCAGCAATAGGGTCTTACAATCTATTCCTGGTGGGAAACCAAGGGCCTAAGCAATGGCCTATAATGTTTTGGGGGCATCAGTGACCTCTCTGGCCAACAACTCACTGGAAGGTATCCCATCCCTGGTACTAAAAATTTTCTAGCAACTATCTACAGCTCCTGAGTGTTCCATTATCCAAAACAGCAGGTTTCCATATGCTTTACTTATATCCTCTTAGATTTTGATTAGCCCTCCCTCCACATTTCCTTTACTCAATCTGTTCTGCTGACCTGATTTTGGGTCTTTTCACCCCCATTAATCTATTCTTCTACTTACAAATATTAAACACCATCCTATTAAGTACATCCCTCCCTCCCTTTCTCTTCCCTTTATATCTCTTTTCTAGCTTACTGGCCTTTGCTACTGAGTTTTCTTCCTACTCACACAGAAGTCCAATCATCTGTAGCTAGGCTCCACATATGAGAGATAATATGCACTGCTTGGCTTTCTGGGTCTGGGTTACCTCACTTAGAATAATCCTTTCCAGATCCATCCATTTTCCTTCAAATTTCATAACTTCATATTTCTTTACCACTGAGTAGAATTCCAGTGTATAAATGTGCCATATCTTCATTATCCACTCATCAGTTGAAGGACATCTAGGCTGATTCCATTTCCCAGCTGTTGTGAATTGAGCAGCAATATGCATGTTTGAGCAACTCTCTAACATAATGAGTTGAATGCCTAGTAGTGCTGTAGCTGTGTCATATTGCAGAGCTACTTTTAGCTGTCTTAGGAACCTCCACACTTATTTCCACAGGGGCTGGACCAGATTTCATTCCCACCAACAGTGTAGAAGGGTCCCTCTTTTTCCACATCCTCACTAGTATTTTTGGTCATTTGTTTTCTTGATGGTAGCCAATCTGACAGGAGTGAGATGGAATCTCAACATAGTTTTAATTTGCATATCCCTTATGAGTAGGGATGTAGAACATTTTTTAGATGCTTGTATGCCATACGTATTTTTTTTTCTTTTGAGAGCTCTCTATTTAGTTCCATAGCCCATTTTTCAACTGGCTTGTTTGATTTGTTATTATTTAATTTTTTGAGTTCTTTGTATATCCTAGATATTAATCCTCTATCAGATGTATAGCTGGCAAAGATGTTTTCCCATTCCGTAGGTTGCTTCTTTCCTTTATTCAGAGTCCTTTGCCATACAAAATCTTTGTAATTTCTTGAGGGCCCAGTGGTTAACTTGTGGTTTTATTGCCTTAGAGATTGGGGTTATATTCAGAAAGTCTTTGCCAAGACCAATATGTTGAAAGGTTTCCCCTACTTTTTCCTCTAGCAGTTTCAGAGTTTCAGGTCTGATGTTAAGGTCTTTAATCCATTTGGACTTAATTCCTGTGCATGGAGAGAGAAAAGAATCTATTTTCATCCTTCTACAGATACATATCCAGTTTTCTCAGTACAATTAGCTGAAAAGGCTGTCTTTTCTCCAATAAGTATTTTTGGCATTTTTATTGAATATCAGGTGGCAATAGCTACCCAGACTTACATCTGGGTCCTCTATTGTGTTCCATTTATGTACATGTCTGCTTTTGTGCCAGTACCATGCTGCTTTTGTTACTATGGCTCTGTGTAGTATAGGTTAAAATCAGGTATGGTGATACCACCAGCCTTATTTTTTTTTGCTCAGTATTGTTTTATATATTCGAGATTTTTTGTGATTACAAATGTATGTTTGGATGATTTTTTCTATTTCTGTGAAGAATGCTGTTGAAATTTTGATGGGGATTAAATGTGTAGATTGCTTTTGGTAAGATTGCCATTTTCACAATATTGATTCTCCCAATCCAGGAACAATGAATGTTTTTCCATTTCCTAGTGTCTTCTGCAATTTCTTGCTTGAGTGTTTTAAAGTTCTCATTGTAGAGATCCTTCACTTCCTTGGTGAGGTTTATTCCGAGGTACTTTGTTATTATTTTTTATGCAATTGTGAATGGGAGCGATTCTCTGACTTCATCCTCTGTGTGTTTGTTGTGAGCATGTAGGAAGGCTACTGATTTATGTGTATTTATTTTGTATTCTGATACATAGATATCGATGTTTATCAGCTCTAACAGTTTGCTGGTAGAGTTTTTAGGGTCCTTTATCTATAGAATCATGTCATCTGCAAATAATGATAACTTGATCTCTTCCATTCCAATTTGTATCCTTTTTATGTGTGCCACTTGTTTTATTGCTACAGCTAAGACTTCCAGTACTATATTAAATAAAAGTGGGGTCAGTGGACACCTTTGTCTTGTTCCTGATTTTAGTGGAAAAGCTTCTAGGTCATTCCCTATTTTGTAATATGTTGGCTGTAGGCTTGTCATAAATAGCCTTTATTATATTGAGATATGTTCCTTCTATTCCCAGTCTCTGTAGGACTTTTATCATGAAGGGATGTTGGATTTTGTCAAATGCTTTTTCTGCATCTAATGAGATGATCATGTGATTTTCATCCTTCAGTCCAATTTATAATGTATTATATTTATCGATTTGCATATGTTGAACCATCCCTGTGATAAAGCCTACTTGGTCAGGGTGAATGATCTTCCTGATATATTCTTGTATTCTGTTTGCCTTTATTTTGTTGAGAATTTTTGCATCTATGTTCATGAGGGAGATTGGTCTGTAATTTTCTTTTTTTGTTTTATCTTTGCCTGGTTTTGGTATCAGGGTGATGCTGGCTTTGTAGTAGGAGTTTGGTAGGATTCCTTTTTTTGTTATTTTATGAAAATCTTAAGAAGCAATGGTGTTAGTTCTTCCTTGAAGGTCTGGTAAAATTCACCAGTGAATCCATCTGGGCCTGGACTGTTTTAGTTGTATGATTTTTGTTGACTGCTTGGATCTCTGTACTTGTTATAGGTCTATTTAAGTGATTAATCTCATCTTGATTTAATTTAGGTAGGTTATATAAATCAAGGAAATCATCCATTTCTTTCAGATTTTCATACTTACTGGAGTAAATGTTTTTAAATTATGTCCCTATGATTTTTTTAATTTCTCTGGTATCTGTTGTGATTCCTTTTTCATCTCTAGTCTTATTAATTTGTGTCTCTTCTTTCTTTCTTTTGGTCAGATTTGCTAAGGGTTTGTCAATCTTGTTTATCCTTTCAATGAACTAACTCTTTCTTTCATTGATTCTTTGGATTGCTTTTTGGTTTCTATTCCATTAATTTCTGCCTGAGTCTTTATTATTTCTTCCCATCTACTGATTTTTGGTTTGCCTTGTTCTTCTTTTTCCAAGGCTTTAAGGTGAAGTATTAGGTCATTTACTTAAGACCTCTTTAATTACGTAATATAGGTACTTAAAGCTATAAGTTTACCACTGTACTGCCTTCATTGTGTCCCAAAGGTTTTGGTATGATGTGTTCTTAGTATCATTTAACTCTATGAATTTTTTTATTTCCTTCTTGATCTTTTCATTGACCCATTCATCATCTAGTAATTTCCATGGTTTTGTGTATGCTCTATAGTTTTTCTTGCTATTGATTTGTAGTTTGATCCCATTTTGGTCAGATATGCAAGAAATTATTTCAATTTTCCTGTATTTGTTAAGATTTACTTTGTATCCTAACATATGGTCTATTTTAGAGAATGTTCCATGTGCTGCTGAAAAGAATGTGTATTCTGCAGCATTTGGAAGAAATGTCCTGTATATATCTGTTAGGTCCATTTCCTCTATGACCTCATTTAATCCAGATGCTTCTCTGTTTATTTTTTGCTGGGATGACTTGTCAATTGGTGAGAGTAGGGTGTTGAAGTCACCCACTACAACTGTGTTTGGTATTATCTGTGACCTTATTTCTAATAGCATTTATTTGATGAAGTTGGGAGCCCCCATGTTAGGTGCATATATGTTTAGGATTGTAATGTCTTCCTGTTGGACTGTGCCTTTAATCAATATAATGTGACCTTCCTTATCTTTCCTAATGTTGAACTGAAGTCGACCTTGTCAGATATTAGGATAGGAACCCCTGCTTCTTTTCTAGGCCCATTTGCATGAAACACCATTTTCCAACCTTTCACTCTAAAATAGTGTCCATCCTTTGTAGAAAGGTGAGTTTCTTGGAGGCAACAAATACAAGGATCCTGCTTTTTAACCTGGTCTGCAAATCTATGTCTTTTGGTTGGGGCATTGAGGCTATTGATATTAAAAGATGTTATTGAAAGATGTGTATTTATTTTTGCCAATTTTTGTAGTTCTTCCAGTTTTACTTTTGCTCTCTTGTGTTAAATAGTATTTGAGTATTGTTTGTTTTTTCCAGGTCCTTTATATGTGTGCTTTTCTTTCTCTTCAGCATGGAGGATTCTTTCAAATATTTTCTATAGAGCTGGTTTTGTGTTCAAATATTCCTTTAGCCTGCTTTTGTTGTGGAATGTCCTTATTTCTCTGTCTGTTTGAATGGATAGCTTTGCAGGATAAAGTAACCTTGGTTGATAGTTGATTTCTTTGAGAACTTGGAATACATCACTCCATGTCCTTCTGGCTTTTAAAGTTTGTGTTAAGTAATCTGCTGTGATCTTGATGGACTTGTCTTTGTAGGTAACTTGATTTTTATCTCAACTTCTTTCAATCTTTTGTCTTTGGTTTCTATGTTTGGTAGTTTAGTTGTAGTATGGCAAGGAGAGTTTCTTTCCAGGTTTTGTTTGTTTGGTGTTCTAAGGGCTTCCTGTATCTGCATTGGCACCTCTATCCCAATTTTGGGGTAGTTTTCTTCTATGATTTTGTGGAAAACGCCTACTATGCCTTTGGAGTGAAATTCTTCTCCTGCTTCTATACCCTGAATTCTTATGTTTGATCTTTCAATAGTGTCCCTGACATCTTGAAATTCACATTCATACTTTCCTATTAGTTTGTCTTTGTCCTTGTTGGGCTGTATTAGATCTGCCACATGGTCTTCCAGTTTAGATATTCTGTCCTCTCCTTCATCCACTCTACTGGTGATATTTTCTACAGAGTTTTATTTCATTAACTGTGTTCTTCATTGCTAGTAATTCACTGACTTTTCTTTATTTCCATTTCCTTATTTATGTCTTGCATTGCGCTACAGAGGTTATTAAATTGGTGTCCTGTGTCTCCTTTGATTCCTTTGATTTCCTCTTTCATTCCTTTGATTTCCTCTTTGACTTCTTTGAGCATTAATCATTCTTTTGAAAAATTTCTGAGGCATTTCCTCTTACTCATTCTCACTGGAGGTCATTTCTGATGCATTAATACTTTTCGGTGGATTTAAATTGTCTTGATATTTGGTGTTTCTTGTGTTATAATGTACATATTTTTGCATCTTGGATTAATTCAATGCTTGGATTTTCTAGTTAGCTGCAGTATTATTAGATGTATCAAACAATCTGAATTGTATATCTTCAGGGTAGGAGCTTAAGGTGCTAGGTGAGACCCTTCCCTAATGTACAACAGAAGAGCAAACAAAGCCACTATAAATCAAGAAGCATTAAATAAAAAGCCCCAAATATAGTTTATTTAAGAATGGTAAGCTGGGCATGGTGGTGCATGCCTTTAATCCCAGCACTCGGGAGGCAGAGGTAGGAGGATCACCATGAGTTCAAGGTCACCCTGAGAATACAGAGTGAATCCCAGGTCAGCCTAGAGTTAAACCCTACCTCAAAAAAAAAAAAAAGGCAAATCCAACCACCCATGAGATTTAACATATAATTCATCCTTTTATGGAAGATGCAATTAGAACTTACAGTTCAGGCCTATATATCAGGCTTATTTGGCGGGTACTGACCTGGTGTAATCCCAGTTACCTTTTAGGATGATTTCAGTGTCAGTTATGCTGTGTTTCTGCTTGGGTCCCTCTTTGGTGCACTGTGGGTTCAAGTAGGCTGGCTAGGTCATTGGATTGCTGCTCTGGTCGCCAGTTCTGGGTGCTGTGATCTCCCTTCCCCTGGTCTCTGGTGCTTGCTGGTGCTTGAGCTGGTGTGAGGGGAGGGAAGACTGTGGATGGTGGCTCTAATTCTCCCGCTGCTCCATGTGATCCTCTATCTCACGATCTGCTCCTCTGTTGTTTGCTGCAGTTCTCCACATTTCTTGAGTTTGAGAAGAGCTCACATGTAACTGGAAAATCCCCTCACCTGGCTTTTCATGTGGCTTAAGCCGAGCCTTACAACTGTGGCCCTGCAGATGTGGTGCCAGTGCTGTCAGAGCCACTTCATCCTGTATATGTGGACTCTGGGTTCTCTGGATCTCTCCTACTTTTCTGCTGCTGTTGGCATTTTCTTATACACCTTACTTTTTAGCAGAAGAGTGTATTATACTGTGGATTTTTGGCTTTTTCTTCCCTAGGTGGCTTCTTTGGCATGGTTCCTACACTGCCATTTTAACTGAAAGTATGTTCTTCCCTTTACTAACCACCCCAATGCTTTTATCTGCTTCTTTTGTGCATCCACCACCCATCCCATGCTAACCATGGTTCCTATGAATGCCACCATTGAATACCCTATATCTACAATGAACTATTCCCAACCCAGTATAAATCTAATGACCCCAACACCTGGTTCTCTAACCCCTTATTCACTTGGCTCCACCCCTTCTTTGGCCCCCTCCTGATTACAGGAACCCTTTTACTTGGAGCCCACTGCCTTATCACAGTTCTCAGACAACAAATAACTAACATTGCTAAGGTTGCTACCAATTAGGCTCTCATGTATCTCCTAGCTCTGTCTGAACCTGTGATAAACTACAAGGACCTCACTCAATGTGATGATACTGCACCATTATAAAAAAGGGGGGAGGTGTCATGCACAATTATGGGCCCTGGACCATTGGAGGCTAAGTAGGCCTGAGATGTCAGGCACAGCTAAGGGTCCCAGGTTGCAGTGCACCTACACCCTGATAATCTTGCCTTGGGACTGGCAGGAGTGGGTCCACTCCCTCCCTTTGCCTGGGGCACCTGGATATCCTGATAAGACTTGGGTTTTGGTTTTCCTGTGGCCATGTGATGTTTCACTTCTCACCCAGAAGGCCGCTATATGTTAATGAGGTATCAGCCAGCAGCCTTCACAAAGCCAATCCTCCTGTGACCCGTACCACATAACTTTACCCACCATTACATGAACACTTATAATCCATACCCCCCCACCAAATAAATGAGCTGTCCTCTGACACAGTCTCCTGATTGTTTCATCCCATCAAAGTCATAGTCACTCAAGACCCTGCTCCACAGTTGCCTGGACAACCCTGGGAAACCAATGTGCAGTGGCCTCAGGGCAACCAGCAATCACACCAAATGTCATATCAAAAATCTAAACTGTGGCATCACAAAATCGTTCTCTACATCACAAAGACCTATTGTAACATCACAGTGCTCCACTGTGATATTACAACACTCCACTGTGATATAACAAAGCTCCAGTGTGACATAACAATATTCTAATGTGACATCACAAATCCACACTGTGATTTCACAATGCTCCACTCCTTCATCATAATGTCCCACTGTAACATCACATAACTGAGCTATAACATCATAATGTTCCCATGTGACATCATAATGCCCTGTTGGGACATCAAAAAGCCCCACTGCCCTTGGTTTCCCACTAGGAATAGATGGTAAGACCCTATTGCTGAAGACTCCACATACTTGGGCTGCAAGACCACTGAGAAATCTTGCTGGAACTGAGCTGATAACCTCCTCCATGTAGACCAGCTGACAGAAAGCTGGAAGAAGCCATTCTACATGTAGTTCAATGGGAGAAAGATACTATTAGTGAAGATACTCAAGAGTGGACACTGCAAGCCTTATAATTGGCCAGGCAGGCCAAATGAGCCAACAGGTGCAACAGTGGCACGTCTGTCATGGTGGAAACCAACTGCCCTCCAATTGGACTGGAGGCCCGCTCCATGGGAGGGTGTAACATTGACTGAAGTCTGGAAAAATGTATATACTATGCTTATCAAACTGCCCAGTTAGCACTCTCTCTTAATATTCATACCCTTATATTAACGCTACTCTTACTTTGGGTAGAGAATCTTCTCTTTTCAGATGGCAGTGGCCTTGGGATGACTCAGAAGGTATCATAGTGCTGGAAAGAAGTGACTGGAGTACTGAGTAACATCTCGATCACACCTTCCAAGGCTCAGGGTCTAATGCAGAAGAGGTGGCGGAAAGCATGTAAGAGCCAAAGGAAGCATAGGACTCCTTACAACATGCTCCTCCAGACACAAAATGGCCTGGATATTCATGACCTCATAGTGCCTGACACTAACTACACACGACCATCATAAGAAGAGGAAAAGATCATGACATCAAAATAAAAGAGAGACTGATTGAGATGGGGAGGGGATATGATGGAGAATGGGAAAAGGGGAAAGTGTGGGGGAGGAGGGTATTACCATGGGATAATTTTTATAATTATGGAAAATGTTAATAAAAATTGAGGGAAAAAAAGCCCCACTAGATTTTATAGTGCCCTATTGTGATATTCCCTTGTTCCGCTGTAACATCACAGTAACTCACTGTCCCATGATAATACCTAGCTATGATATGATAAGATTCAGATATGACATAACAAAATCAACTTGTTCATCACAATGCCCCACTGTGACATCAAAATGCCCCACCATAGCATCACATTGTCCCACTGTGACATCACAGTGTCCCACTGTGACACAGCAATGCTCTACTCCAATATTGTGATATCCAAAGCCACATCAATGTGCTCAGCTGTGATGTCACAATACCATATTGTGACTTCACAAAGCCCCACTCTAATTTCACAATGATGCACTGTAATATCACAAACCCCATTATGACATCACAGAGCCCTACTGTGACATTACAATGCCCTACTGTGTTATAATAATGCTCTCCTGTGATATCACAATACTCTAATCATCACAGAGATGACCTGTAACATCATAATGTCCCAATGTGACATCACAATGTCCTATTGTGACATCAAAAAGACCCAGAGATTTCATAATGGCCTACTGTGATATCACAATGCTCAAATGTGACATCACACTCTCTTACTGTCTCAAGATAATGCCCAACTATAACATTATAATGCTCTGATATGACATAAAAAAACAACTTGTTCATCACAATGCCATAATGTGACACATTTCATCACTGTGACATCACAGTGTCCCACTGTGATATAACATTGCTGCATTGTTGGGCCCTGAAAGGCCCAGGCGTGAGGCCTAGTGGAACTTCCTGAGCCTAGCTAAAGTTTGGCGACCTGTCTCTGGCCAGCTATGACTCAGCAGGATGCCTAATGGCTTCTGGACTTCTACTTCCTTGTGGTAATTGTAATTACCATTTCAATAGTTAAAGTTTACCATTGGTCCGTACCTCTGCCCCCATCCTAAAATCCCTGCCTTCATCCCCAACATGATATAGGCAACTGCTCAGAGTAATAAAGAGAGTTGTTTCTGCATGGAAAAGACTCCCGACTCAGTGTGGTTTGTCTCCGGTGGCCAGGATAGGTTTCTGAGTCGTCCAACTGCTCATCATCCTCCTCAACCCCTAGGGAGGAACCAGCAGGCCTGGTCCTTCCCTCAGCACTACCTGAGTGGGAAGGAGCCCCGCATCTGGCACCCAACGTGGGGCTCTGGAACCCCGACAGACTAGTGCACCCCATGAGAGGCAGTCGTTGAGGAGGTAATCAGTGTGTGTGGGTGAGCATACCCTCATGAGCTATGAGGCAGTCTTCATATTTAGTGCACTAACCTTTGCTTCTATAACCTGTACTTACTTGTCAACATCTCTTCATTCCCTTTCTCTTCCCCTTCACCTTCGGTTCACCGGCGGCTTTTGTATTTCTAAAGGCTCGTGCTTCTCTTTCTCTCTCTCTGCTTGGGCCTGTGAAGGCAGGCCAGCTTTTTCTACCATTATGGAGCTTCCCCTGGATCTGTAAGCTTCAGTAAATATTCCTTACTCCATAACTGTGCCTGGTCTGGAAATTTATCTCAACAAACCTAATGCTGTCTGATAAGCTAAGATGAACCTGACCATGTTGATGTTAATCTTTTGGAACCTTTGCTTTAAAAAAATAGATATGGACTTGATACTTACAACTAAATGTGTCTTCTGGAATGGTAAGCCAAATTTTATGGACTATTCAGATAAAAATTTAAAAATACTAAGTGCAGACAGCATTAAACTTCGAGGCTTAGCTTATAAGCTTTCTAAGAGGAAAGAAAGACTACAGGGAACCTCATTGGAACTGGGCTACTGGCATAAGGGCTGGCTACGTCCTGCTGCCCAGGCCCAAAAAGAGTTTAATCAAGGTTAAATTTGTAATAGACTGATATGCTTAGCTAGAGATATTGAATTAAAAAAAATTTAATATTTGTTTTTTCTTTGTTTTGGTTTCTCGAGGTAGGATTTCACTCTAGCCCAGGCTGACCTGAAACACCCTATGAAGCCTCAGGGTGGCCTAAAACTCACAGTAATCCTCCTACCTCTGCCTCCCAAGTGCTGGGATTAAAGGCGTGCACCACCACGCCTGGCTGAGATTTAAGATTAAGCTAAAACACCTCAAGCAAGTTACAGGTACTAAGACTAATTTTAGGTTATGATGGTTCAATTTACATTGTTTTAGTCTTTCCTTACTATACCTTATACCAGTTAAAAAATGTTTACTCTGTGCCTTTATATATTAGAAATATTTAACTTGCTTAATTTTACAAATCTCAATATCTTAAATTGGTCAAGACTGTGGAGACCTTTAAAATTAAATTAAGTACAATTTATAATATATGATAATTATAAATCTATTGGGAGCCAGGGGCAAAATTTGGTAATTTAAATAGATGGCCCCCCTCTTGGCAGCCTGTGCCCAACCCTTCCCTACTGGAAAATGGCGGGCAATCCACCTTCTGGGAGACTTCCACGTGGCCCCCTTGGACTGACCCAGATGGGGACAGGGGGGGACGTCCTCCATCTTGTGGTGACTGGGCTCACTGACCTTTTCCTGCACCTACTGGACATTGGCACATGCCAGAAAAAAAAACAAAATCTAAACATGCCATTAGTTATATGCTTCAATGTTTTACAACTCTTGGGCTGCCTGATCAAATTAAAACAAATAATAGCCCCTACTTCATAAGCAAGGCCTTTGTAGATTTTCTCCAGACCTGGAAAATCTCACATTCCACAGGCAACCTATACAACCCCCGGGGCCAGGCTATTATTAAAATATATAATCATGGGCTTGAGAGATGGCACAGCAGTTAAAGCGCTTGCCTATGAAGCCTAAGGACCCAAGTTTGAGGCTCGACTCCCCAGGACCCACATTAGCCAAATACACAAGGGGGCACACGCATCTGGAATTCCTTTGCAGTGGCTAAAGGCCTTGACACGCCCATTCTCTCTCCCTCTCTCTGCCTCTTTCTCTGTCTGTCACTCTCAAATAAATAAATAAAAATAATTTAAAAAAATATATAATCAAACTCTCAAGTCTCAATTACAAAAACAAAAGGGGGAATCCTTACCCCCACACAACCAACTAAAAAGGGCCTTATTTACCCTAAATATTTTAATTTTTTCTAACAATTTATAATGTGTGATGTTTATAAATCTATTAGACTCCAAGGGAAAAATGTGATAATTTAAATAAATGGACCCCAATATATTCAATTGTTTATCTTAAGGTGTGATGGTGGGTTTCAGATTTCAATCTAAAGATATACAAAGTGTGCCTAACAGGAGTTCCTAAATATGCTGTAGCTTTTGACTTCAATATTGTACTTTTAATGTCTAACTATCCTTCATACTCACAGCTTTAAAGTAGTTCCTAAGAAAGTTCAAACTGTACCTCCCTTTAAGGTCTTGGGCTTGATCCTTATCATAGATACATACATAGATACCCGTTAGATACTCTATATACTAAGGTTAAAAGTTAAAACTCGTTTGGAGTGTCATGTAGATTTTCAATGGATTTGTGTTATTTCTAAAAAAAATAATAACAGTTAACAGCATTGGGGAAATACATTTAAGAGATATTTGGCACAATGATAATATTTCCTTAGATCTAATTCAGTTACATTCAGAGATTTTGTCTTTACAAAATAATCATCTTACTTTTGATGCAGCTAAAGCGGCTGATGACTTAATATCTGCTTTTAAGTCTGCCTTGCCTGGATGAAATTCTCTCACTTCTTGGATAGGAAGCTTTGCTGCTACAGGTGTTTGTCTTTTACTCATTCTGTGTCTACTGCCCATACTCGTTAAATGCCTTTTGAGATCCTTTATGGATATCTGTGCAGAAATACATGGGATACAGCTACAGACCTGACCTCAGTTTCCTGAGACATTATCTTAAAGCCCCTGCAGAGGCTGGTAGTCAAAGATGGGTAAGATTCTCTCGAGTTAGGTCAACCTAAGACAGGACATGAATGATGGAATTCATGTACCAATGACGGGTAAGGCCTAAATATCATAGAGGACAACCTAAGACAGACACAGTCTTTCTACACCGAGGCCTGGTGGGGCCCGGTTCATAAAAATATTGAATAAAAAAGGGGGAATTGTCGGGAGCCATTTTGGCTGGACTTGTATCGATAGCTCTGGGCTTTCGGCAGCAACACTTTAGCAAAACTATAGCAAGGGTTTAGCAAAACTATAGCACCTACAGTAAGCAAGATTATGTACATTCAGTGTCAGGAAGCCGTTCTGGCAGCAAGACATTAGCAACTACTTGTAAGCAAGATTATGTATATTCAGAGTCGAAGCCATTTGGCTGGCCTTAATTGTCTTTTGTACTGAGAAGTAATTAAAATACAAAAACTCTGTAACAGAAAGGAGTTTTTTGATAGAAACTTGTGTGAAGCTCATAAAAGTTTTGTCCATGGAAAAAACTTTGTAAAAAGAAAAAGACCCATTTGGGTACCAGTGAGGGACCTAAAATATTTGTCTGAACAAGGGGACACTGACAATCACTTCTCTAGGGAGTGTCCCGCCCCTGAGGACTGTTCCTAAAGTGGTCCTTCACCCTGCTAAACTAAATAACTCCCTCCCTTGCGGAGGATTGCTGGCTTTGCCTCCAATCTGGGCCTTTCTGACTGATTGCAGTACAGTTGTCCATATGACCTTAAAAAGCTGCTCAGCCACCTTCCCCATCCCTGTCCAGCTTTTCCCAATGTTTCCTCTGGGCATTTGGGCCCCACCTTCCCCTAACAATTCCAGTATAGATGTGAGATACATTCATCCTTCCTTCTGTACTTTTAACACAACTGAGCCCAGTGCTCAATGCTGCCTGTCTTCTGGAATGGCTTATGTTTGCGGAGGCGAAATGGCCTATAACTTTCTGCCCAGCAATTGGACAGGCCTTTATGCCCCAGCCACCTTAATCCCAGATGTAGGTATCATTTCTGGAAGCTAGATTCCCTGGCTAAGGTAGTCCTACAAAACAGGAGAGGACTAGACCTACTAACAGCTGAAAAGGGAGGCGTATGTTTGTTTTTACAGGAAAAATGCTGCTTTTATGCCAATAAATCAGGAATTGTCCAAGACAAGATTAAGAGGCTCCAGAAAGACATGGAGAGGAGGCAACGGGACCCCCAGGACAACCTGCTGCGGACGGGCTTACATGACTTCTTACCCTACCTCCTCCCTCTACCTGGACCCCTACCCTTCCTTCTCCTTATCCTCACTGTTGGGCCTTGTGTAATTAACAAAATTACACAATTTATTCACCAGTGGCTAGAGGCAATAAAACTTCATCAGGTTGAAATACCACAGGCTGGAAACTCAGGAATTAAGTTCCTCAGATGACCCACTGCCACCTCCTCTGCCCTCCATGGGACCAATGACGGGTAAGATCCCCAGAGGGGGACAACCTAAGACAGGCCATGGAGTGGCTTCTCAGCGAGCTAAACACCTGGTACTCAATGATGGGTAAGATCCCCAGAGGGGGACAACCTAAGACAGGGGCCACGGTGACTAATGCTCTTACAAAAAACAAAAGGGGGAGATGTTGGGCCCTGAAAGGCCCAGGCGTGAGGCCTAGTGGAACTTCCTGAGCCTAGCTAAAGTTTGGTGACCTGTCTCTGGCCAGCTATGACTCAGCAGGATGCCTAATGGCTTCTGGACTGCTACTTCCTCATGGTAATTGTAATTACCATTTCAATAGTTAAAGTTTACTATTGGCCCTTACCTCTGCCCCCATCCTAAAATCCCTGCCTTCATCCCCAACATGATATAGGCAACTGCTCAGAGTAATAAAGAGAGTTGTTTCTGCATGGAAAAGACTCCCGACTCAGTGTGGTTTGTCTCCGGTGGCCAGGAGAGGTTTCTGAGTCGTCCGACTGCTCATCATCCTCCTCAACCCCTAGGGAGGAACCAGCAGGCCTGGTCCTTCCCTCGGCACTACCTGAGCGGGAAGGAGCCCCGCACTGCATAACATAACAATACCCAATGTCACATCACATCGTTCAACTGTGACATCACAATATTCTATTGTGATTTCACAAATCCCCACTGTGTTTCCACAATGTCACACTGCCAACACAAAGCCCTACTGTGATACTACAATGCCTCACTGTGATATAACAATGCTTCACTCTGAAATCACAATACCCTAATGTGACATCACAAAGCCCCACCATGATTTCACAATACCCCACTGTACTATAACAATGCTCCACCATGAAATCACAATGGCTCACTGTCTCATGATAGTAATCAGCTATGACATCAAAATGCTCCCATGTGACATAGTAAACCAACTTGTTCATCACATTGTCCCATTTTGACATCACAATGCCCCACTGTGACATCACATTTTCCCAATTTGATATAATAATGCTCCACTGTGACATCACAATACACCATGTCACATCACAATGCTCAGCTGTAAAGTCACAATACTTATTGTGACATCACAAAGCCTCCCTCTAATTTCACGATGACCCATTGTGACACCACATCATGACTCACTGCCTTCTGGTAATGCCCAGCCATCACATCACAATGCTCCCATATTACATAATAAAACCATTTTTCATCACAATTCCCACTGTAACATAACAATATCCCATTGTAATAGCACCATAATTTTCAGTGATATCACAATACCCTATAGGCACAACAGAAATCTCAACAGTAACATCACAATTACCCACCTTTCTCACCACAATACCCAACTATGTGATTCCAATGCCCAACTGTCACAGCACAATGACCAACTGGCTGAACAAAATACCCATAGTAATATAACAAATGCATAATTTACTTCACAAAGCCCCACTCTTAAAATCACAGTGCTCCACTGTGACTGAACATAACCTCCCTGTGACATCACAATGCACCAGTGTGACATCACAGTGACCCACTGTGATATAACAATGCTCCTCTGTGCCATCATAATACCCAATGTCACATTACAATGCTTAACTGTGACATCATAAGACCCTATTGTGACATCACAAAGCTGCATTCTGAATTAACAATGCCACAGTGTGACACCACAAAGCCCAATTTTAATCCACTGTGACATCACAATGCCCCACTGTGATATAACAATGATGCACTCTGACATATCAATACCCAATGTGACATCAGAGAGCCTATCATTTCACTATGCCCAAATGTGATATCACACTGCTCCACTCTTCATCACAAAGTTCCTCTATGACATCACAATTCCTCACTGTGATGTCACAGTGGTCTACTGGGACATCACAATGACACACTCTCTCATCATAATGTGTCTCTGTGACATCACAGAGCTGAATTATAACATCATAATGTCCCAGAGTGACATCACAATGCCATATTGTGACATCAAAAAGCTCCACTGATATTTCACAATGCTCCATGGTGATACCAAAATGCTCCACAGTGACATTACAATGACTCACTGTTTCATAATAATGACAGTCATTACATCACAATGCCCCCATATGACACATTAAAACCAAATTGTTTATCACAATGCCTCACTCTGACATCACAGTGCCCCACTGTGACATCCCAATGCCCAACTGTGATATAACAATGCCCTATTGTGACATCACAATATTCTAATATGACACCACAATGTCCCACTATGATTTTACAATGCCCCACTGTGATATCGCAATGCTCCACTATTCATCATAAAGCCACTCTGTGACATCACCATTAACCACTAGGATATCACAGTGGTCTATTTGATATCACATTGCCTCACTTTCCCATCATAATTTCCCACTATGACATCACCAAGCTGAACTGTAACATCATAATATTCCAGTATAACCTCACAATGCCCAATTGTGACATCACAAAGCCCCACTGTGATTTCAAAATGTCCCACTGTGAGATCACAATTACTCATTGTCTCATGATAATGCCCAGCTAATACAACACAATGCACCTACATGGCATAACAAAATTAACTTGTTCATCAAAATTCACCACAGTAACATAGCAATGTCGCACTTTGACTTCACATTACCCCATTGTGACATCACAGTGTTCCACTGTGACATACAATTCTCCACTGTCACATCCATCACAATGCTCAACTGTGACATCACAATACCAAATTGTGCAAACACAAAACCCCTCTATGTTTTCACAATGTGCCACTGTGACACCAAAAAGCCCATTACGATATCACTGGGCCCCACTGTGACATCAAAATGCCCTAATGCACTATAACAATATTCCACTATGACTTCACAATTCCCTAATATGACATCACAAAGCTCAATTCTGATTTCACAATGTAGCAGTGTGACATTACAAACCCCAATTTTGCTATCACAGTACCCCACTGTGACATCATAATGCAAAATTCTTATATAAGATTTCTCTATTATGAGATCATAAGACCCTAATATGACATCAAAAAAACCCACTAGAATTTCACAATACCCTACTTTGATATCACAATGTCCACTGTTCATCACAAAGCCCCTCTGTGACTCACAGTAAAGGATTGTGATATCACAGTGGTCTACTGTGACATCACATTGCTTCACTCTCTCATCATAATATCCCACTGTGACATCACCAAGCTTAACTGTAACATAATGTCCCAGTGGGACATCACAATGCCCTATTGAGACATCTCAAATCTCCAATGTGAATTCACAATATGCCACTGTGACATCACAATGACTCACCGTCTCATGATAATGAGCAGGTATGACATCAAAATGCTCCCATATAACATTATAAAATCAGCTTTCTCATGAAATGCCCCATTGGAACATAACAATGCTGCACTGTGGCACCACATTGCCCCAATGTGACATCACAGTTTCCCACTGTGCTGAACCAATGCTCCATTGTAATGTCACAATATCCAATGTCACATGACAATGCTGAGCTGTGATGTCACAGTATCCTATTGTGATATCACAAAGCCCCATTCTGATTTTACAATGCTCCACCACAACATGGTGATACAAAAAAGCCCCATTGTGACATCACAGTGCCACATTCTGACATCACAATGACCCACTGTGATATGACAATGCTCCATTGTGACATCACAATAACTTACTGTGACATCACAAAGGTCCACTGTGGTTTTACAAGGTCCCACTATGATATTACAATGTTCTGTTGTTTATCACAATTTTCTCTATAACATCCAAATTCCCAAATGATATACCACAATTCAATACTGTTATATCCCAATAATACACTGTGACATCACATTGCCCATCAGTCTCATCACAATGCCCCACTGTGATATCACAATATCCCACAGAGACATTACAAACCTGAAATGTAATTTTACAACGCCCCACTATGACATCACAGTCCATGGTCACATCAAAATGCCCCACTGTTATCACAAAGCCCACTGTATAATCATTGTTACCTACTGTAACATCACAGGGCCCCATTGTGACATCACAAAGCTACAATATGGCATCACAATGCCCCACTATGGCATCTCAATATTTCACTGTGACATTACAGTATTTCACTGTCTCATCACAATGCCCAACTGGGACATCACAGTGACTCACTATCTCATTACAATGTCCAGCTATAGCATCACAATGCTCCAATATGATATCATAATTCTCAACTTGTTCATCATTGTGCCCTACTCTGATACCATAATGCAACCCTCCCCCCCTGTGATTTCACAAGGCCCGACTTTGATCCCACAATGCATCACTGACATCACAAAGCCCAGCTATTTTATAACAATGTGCCACTGTGATATCATATTGCCCTACTGTGACATCACAATACCTTACTGTGATGTCACAACATCCCGCTATGACATCACAATATCCTACTCCCACATCACAAATCCAACTGTGATGTCACAATACACTAATGTGACATTTCAAAGCTCTACTAAATTACAGTTCCCCACTGTGATATCAAAATGGTCCACTGTAACATCACAATGCCTCACTCTCTCCACTCTCTCATCATAATGTCCAACTGTGACATCACAGACCCTCATTGTGACATCACAGTGCCAGGAGCATTGTTACATAAAATGGGGCAATATGCTGCCATATTAGGACACTGTGATGTCACAATGGGGCTTTGTGGAATCATAGGCTTTTTGATGTCACAACAGGTTATTGTGATGTCACATTTGAGGATTAGAATGAGACAGTGAGTCATTGTGATATCACGGTAGCCATTGTGACAAACAAGTAGAGTATTAATATATCACATTGGAGCATTGTGATGTCATAGCTGGACATTGTTATGAGACAATGAGTCATGCATATAGGAGTGGTAAATATTTTAACCTCAATTATTAAAACAACCTCATCAATGAAATATAGCTGTCTGCATAAGGGCTATTTAGAGATCCCTATTTCATGACATCAGTTTCTGAGCTCCATCATGCCTACTGTGAGACCCATGAATGCACTGCTGAAGCCACTGCACTGCCTCTCCACACACACTACTTTACAACATAGGCTAAGTACTGTTTATTGGAATCAAAATGCTTACCAGCTTTAGTTATGTATATCTACCTACGAGAATTAAAGGAGATCAATGATTTCCTTCTCTTGGGCCAAGCAATAGCAGACTGAGATCTTAATGAAAGTTAGCACTTTTATTCTAGTCCAAGAAGATGTTGGTGGTTGTGTAAAATGACCCTGAAGGTGAGCAGATTCTTCACAATTTACATTCTGCAGCAAGAGGTAAAAGGCTAAGATATGCTTGTTCTCTCTGGTGGGGAAAATTGGGAATTTACAAATATACAAAAGATGTGTTCATAGAAATACAAAAGATTTAAAAAATGCAGCAGCTTAAATATTTGCTTAACCTAGATTTGTGCTTGACGCTGCATGTGTGCATGCTTCGAAAACAAGTCTGCTCTTGATAACAGAGCTGCAGTTCTTTTCTCCAAGTCACCAAGCATCTACTCTTTTTCATCCAGGGCCAACTTGGTTTGTACTAGCTCACTCACAGGTCCTGACACCACACTTTCACAACTTTGATTACACCAGGACCTGGGATGTGCTGTGCAAGGCTCCTGGAAGTCTTTCCTCAGGCTTACTCTCCAATTGAAAGACTGTGAAAAGTAAAGGAGTAGCAAAAAATAAAAGGCAAACACCCTGATAACAATGAAAGGAAATGTTTAGATTGGACAATATCATTAGAATATTTATATATTGACTGTATAATTAACATGTACTTTTCATGTGAGGGTTTAAATTACTTCTAGGATTTTTTTTTTTCTACGCAGGGTCTCAATCTAGCCCAGGCTGACCTGGAATTCACTATGTAGTCTCAGGGTGGCCTCAAACGCATAGTGATCCTCCCACTTCTGCCTTCCAAGTGTTGGGATTAAAGGTAGCACCATCACACCCAGCTATGAATTTTTTATAATGTATTTTTTATTTCTTTGAGAGAAAAAGAGAGAGGCAGGTACAGAGAAAGAGGGAATGGGTACACCAAGGCCTCTAGCCACTGCAAAAAACTCCAGATGCATGTGCCCCCTTGTGCATCTGCCTTATGTGGGTCCTGGGAAATTGAACCATGGTCCTTAGGCTTCACAGGCAAACACCTTAATCACTAAGCCATTTCCCCAGCCCTACTTCTAGGATTTTCAGCATGCACTAATACAGTATATTTATAACTATCCTAATTGATGCTAGCTTGTACAGCGGAACTTGTTTAAAACAGGGAAATGGGCCTACTAACACAAACTCCATAACTAAAATTTATTTTAAGGATGCATAAAATAAAGACTAAGATTTTATAGCTTCAAATGTAACAGTTTAAATTTAAATATGTAGTTGATTTGTAGTTTTCAAACAGATAAAAATCCCATGTTTCCTTCAAAAAAATCCTAAGAGTTGGTTCTCTTCCCTTCACAATCTATATCCTGACCTAACATTATTTACAGGCTGATTTCTTCAGATTCATCCTATTTCCTTCAGCTTACATTTACTTTGTTGAAATAGAACTCATAACACATTATGGAATTGATGAGCACTGAAGAACCCTCATCCTGTCATCAGTCACTTTCTACTTCACTTCCCACTCCTCAATCACTCAGCAATTTTGTCTCTAAACGTTTGCCTGTTCTGAACATTTCATATACATGGATTTATACAGTGTTGGGCCTTTTGTGGTTGGCTCTTTTAAATTTTATTTATTTATCTGTGAGCGATAGACACATAGAGAAATACAGATAGAGGGAGAGACAGAATGGGCGCGCCAGGGCTTCCAGCCTCTGCAAACGAACTCCAGATGTGTGCGCCCCCTTGTGCATCTGGCTAACGTGGGACCTGGGGAACCGAGCCTCGAACCGGGGTCCTTAGGCTTCACAGGCAAGCGCTTAACCGCTAAGCCATCTCTCCAGCCCTGGTTGGCTCTTTTAAAAATAATGACTGGGTCCATCTGTATTGTAGCATGTACCAACCAGTACACCATCCCTATTATGGCTGAATGAGAAATCATTTCATGGGTACACCACCCTTTGTTTATGTACTCATTAGCTGGTGGACATGTGGTAGTTTTCAATTTTGTCTTTTATGAAGAATGCATTGCTGAGCATTTGGAGGAATCTTTGTGTAAAGATAGTTTTCAGTTCCTTGGGCATATATGTCAGGAGAGGAATTGCTGTTACTCTGCTTCTACCTTTTCAGTTTTATTTAGCATAGTTTGTCTCCTAGTACCCCAGACTATTTATGACTATATGTTTATTAGACATTCATAGAAATAATTCAAGGTTAGAATATGCTATCTTCTTTTAGAGAACATTTTCCCCTATTTGATTCTTATAGTTGCTATGGCCTTGAACAGTCTAGAAAAACAAAAACCTAAACTAAGACTAAAAACGTAATAGGACATCCAAATAACTTGAAGTTGAGCTGAAAGTGTGTGTGCGAATGTGTGTGTGCATGTGTTAATGTTGTTGTACTCCCAGTTCTCTCTTACTCTTTAAAAAAAAATTTTTTTTGCTCATTTTTATTTATTTACTTGAGAGCTACAGACAGAGAGAAAAAGAGGCAGAGAGAGAAAGACCCAGCCCCAAGCAAGAATAAATCCTGGACTGCTGAAATTCACCAAGGTGTGGCCCTGGGAATTTCTCATTGTACCATTAGAAAATAAACTGAGCACAGACCAAAGCAAGGTCACCATTGTTTCCTTTTGTTTCTTCCTTTGGTTAATACTGGTTCATTTATTGATGGGTTGATTTGTATCTACTTACATTTGTGAGTGTTCACCATATACTTTTTTTTTCATTTAAAAAAACAAAAAACAAAAAAAGAACATATGAGTTGATTAAACAGGAAAAAAATAAATAAATAAAAGTCTTTCTACAGAGTCATTAGTCCAGGATTCCAGACCTTGTGGGGCCCGAGTGCTCATCTTGCAATCTGTCACTGCTCTCTCTCTCCCTCTCAGCCTCCCACTTAACTAAGAAAAGCACTCCTGGGAGAAAGTGGCCCAATCTGCCAGGCTTGCCATTCTGCTTCTCTGTCCTTCTCCATGGACACTGCCATTCTTACACATTGCTCTCTGTGTGAATAGTTCTCAACAACTTTCTAAAATATACCAAAGTTTTATGTGATTTTACAGACTGTTCTCAGTGAGAATGTTATTCTAAACTTTTAGTCCCCATTTACAAGAATAGCTTTCTTGCCTTTGGCTGAGTTACACTATGAAGCCATCATTGAGTAAGTGTTAAAAATAAAACTGTACTAAACTGCTATTTACTGTCATTCAGTGTTATCATTTCTCCATTGAAATATACAAAAGGAAATTTCTGAAATTTTAGCAGAAGAGGAAAAGATTCTAGAACAGACAGCTCAATCCAGGCACAGTTGTGTACACCTATAGTCTTAGCACTGAGGAGGCTGAGCTAGTTGAAATGCCTTGAATTTGAGACCCACCTGTGCTACAGAGTGAGTGGCAGGTCAGCTTGGGCTCAGAGTTAGATTATGTCTCAAAACAAAAGAAGAACCAAAAGAACATTAATATTGATTGATTGATTAGTCTACTCAGAAACCAAATGTTAATTTATGTCAAGTATGTGGAGGGCAGTATATGAACCAAATTTTATGCTAGATGATCATGTAACACATTGAAGACTTTGAGAGGTTTTGTAAGTTAGATTACATTTAAGACCTTTTTAATGTTAAGGGCCTTGCTTTGGATCTGAGGTATCTTCCACTGTCTCAGACCTCGGGGAGGTAGTGGAACCTTCAGAGGTACGACCTGGTGGAGGAAGGCTGGGCAGTGAAGGATTGTCTTTGAAGGGGATGGTGAGAATCTGACCCCACTACCTCCTTTTAATAGACACCAGCAGACAAGAAGCTTTGCTAACTATCGTAACTATGACGCTCTTTCTCCTGCACGTCAGGCCCTGGGACCGCAGCCCAAACTAACTGTGGGTTGAAACCCCTGAAACCATGAGCAAAAATAAATCTCAGCGGGGATAAATCTGAATAGTAGAGTGTTTGCCTGGCAATTCCAAGTAGTGAAAAAATTCTTCCCTTTACATTGATTTTCTCAGGTACTTTGTCAAAGTGACAGAAATCTAATAGTCATTAATTAAAGGCAACCACTGGAATAAAATGATGCAGACCACATTTAACATAAAAAATTCATCATAACAATAAAAATTCATAATAATACATCATATGTAAATAGAATGCTTTTCATTTAAAATTGTGCATACTCCTTTTTAGACACTTGAAGCTCTTCTGATTTTGTTTACCTGGGGAAAGTATTTCTTTCTTTGGGACAGAATGACAAGGTACTTTTATGAATCTTGTTAAAGCAGATATACCAATTGTGAGAAAGATGAAAAAAGTAAATATAATTTAAAAATTGGAATGGAATGAACATTTTTGCCTTAAAAATATATCACCCAAGTTAAACAAATAGAATCACATAACTCTTCTCTATCAAGAGGCTGTGCACCACCTCCAAACAAACCTTTAAAGAGTCCCCTGTTTGGTGTTTCTACAGGAGTGAAGCGTTCACCCAATGTCTCCTTTATCAAAACAAAATGTAATTGTTAAAGCTTCTGGGAAAAAGGAAACTGTAATTATCAAAGTTACCACTGTAAGCCCTTTAATGTGACACCATGAACCGTTGAGCATCACAACAATTAACAAGCATATTTCAAATGATCAGCTCTGGTATTCCCTGACTGGCTCAGTAAGTTTCTAATATGAACTTGCTATTTACAACTCTTACTCCATTACCTTTTGTACTTCAGGCAAAGATGGCATTTCTGCTGAGATGATATGGAGACTTAATTTTTTGTTTTGGAGGTAGGGCCTCTGTATCCTAGGCTGGCCTTGAAATCAAGATCCTCTTGCCTTAAGGCCTCTTAAAAGCTGGTATTACAGACATGTACTACCATCATCGGTGAGATTTTGATTTTCAAGACAAAGTTTTCATTTAATTCTATAAGAATTGGTAACAGGATAAGTAATTAGGCCTTCTTACACTAGAAATTACATTTTATACATGTAGTTCAAGAAGTTCAGTGCAAAAATGACAATGTGTATCATAATCTTTAACTGAATCAGAAAATTAGTGACTTAGAGACATCAATTTCCCTATGCATAAACACATGCTGTGGAGAGAATTATAGGAATTTTGAAAACCTGCCAGGAAGATAGGAGGATTTTGCTCTCCACTATCAGATTTCCTGAAATTAATGCCATCAGTCAATACTCTTCAGAAGTAGAAATGATAAAACCAGTGTGGAGAGAGCAAAGATGGCTGGCATGACAGTTTGTTGACAATACAAGAGGGAAGAAGAGAAAGATGTTAGTGCCACAGCCTTCATGGCCCATGAGCTCTGGGATTGGAGCTCTACCCATTAACAGAAGCAGACAGAGGCTCTGTTGACTCTAGGCAGGAGCTCTGCTGCGTCTGTGCTTCATTACAGTAGGGTGAGAGCTTGTGTTTTCATGCTTTCTTCCTTATGGCTAGTCCCTGAAAGGCTGTCAAGGATGTCCACAGTCTCCCTTTTTATACACCATATTAAAGTATGACCTGGCCAGACTGCAATGGAAGGAGAAAACTCTCACTTGGAAGAGTTCACTTATACAGTGATGTAGGCTGAAGGCCTTACATTGTCACTTCTTCAGAATTTCTTTAGATTATAGTAATCCTAGAAAAAAAAAAAACTTCACAAGTTCAATAAATCAATCTTATTAAAATTCACCACAGAATTTGCTGAACCCATTATTATAGTGAATATACACTAGAGTTTACACCAGAGAAAATGTGTTTCCAGTTATTTTAAACTGTATTTCAGATTTAAACTGTGCCTATTAAATTGATAGACCCACAAAGACAATGGCTACACCACCGCCATCTTCCTTCCGCTGCCAGGAGAGTAACACGGCATGAGTGAGGAATGGTGTGCTAAGACAAAGGTTTCAATTACTTCGCTTTAAAAGTATGTGTTGCTTTTAAATCTATTAATAAGCTTACAATTTATAAGACACATGGAATTTTAAATGAGATACTTAAAGATTACTTAGCATGTCGTAGAATGAGTGTAAACTTTGGAGAGTGTAGTCTTGGGCTTTATTGTCACTTCAGCCTTTACTGGAGGAGAAATCTTAGGTAAGTCAGTTTGTCTGGAAATACTTTTTATTTGTTTGACTTTAAAAGGAGGAAACAATGGTACTCGTCTCTCCTACAGTTAGGAAATCACTGACTGTTCTACTGGGTATTTAATGGAATCTTACTGAGGTTTCCAGCTGCAGTTTTCTCACAGTGAATGAAGCCTAGCATTTCTCCCTAGGAATGTGTCTTGTAGAATATTTAGCCCAGGTTTTAATTGTTTTTCTTCCTTCTGGTGAGCTTTAAGACTCCTTTATTTGTTCTGGACCAAAGATTTTATTGGAAAATACTTTCCCAATATTTTAATTTGGTTTGTGGCAGACCTTGACTTCTTATATATTTTTTTGAAAAACAGAAGTTTTACACTTTGCTGAAGTTACCAATTTACATATTCCTTTACAGGTGATGCCTTTGATGATACAGCTAAGAAATCCATGTCAAACCCAAGGAACAAAGACTCTTCTGTTTCCTTTTAGAAGTTTTCTAGTTTTGGAGTTTATATGAAGGACTCAGCAGGAATCATGAGAGAAGGTCATCATGTTTTTCCTTTTTCTCCTCAATATCCAATAGATCTGGAATCAATTTGCAGGGAGTTCTTTCTTCACTGCATTGTCTTGTTCAAACCCAGCTGTTCATATGCATGCAGTCACCTCTAATGACTTCACTGTTCACCTGATACTCATACCATATCTTCTTGATACCATAACAACTTTATAATAATTCTTAAAACAAGTTAACATTTAGTTTTTCTCTTTTTAGAGTTATTTTGTCATTTTAATATGCTTTAATTTCCATATGCATTTTAGAAGAAACCTGTCAAGTCTCACAAAAATACTACTTTAATTCTGATATGATTGCCTTAAATCTAGCAAATACTGAGTTTTCTAACCCATGAACAAGGTCCATCTGTATTTGAGTTTAAAACATTTTTCATCAATATATAGTAACTTTGCAGTGTAAAGGTCTTCACTGTAAAAAAATCAGTTATATTCAAAATATTCTAAGTTTTGTTGCTACTACAAATACTATTGCTTTTAAAGTATAAATTTTCAAATGTTTATTACTAGTACATAAAAATAGAAATACTTTTTGTATGTTGATTTTATATCCTGTACCTGTGTGAAGCTCATTCTACTGGACTTTGGGATTAATTTTAAGATTTCCTAAACATAAATGGCATATATATATATTTATTTATATATATATATATATATGGCAATTTTACTTTACTCTTTCCAAAAGGGACTTTTTTAATGCACTAACTTTAGTAAAACACTGAATATTACATTGAACTCTATCTATTTTGGGATTACAGTATTTCACTGCTAATGTTAAGTGTGTGCTTTATATAATTCTTTAAATTTTCTTCTATTCTTTGTTTTTTGAATTTTTTTCTTAAAAAAGATTGGGTATTGAATTTTGTCAATTGCTTTTCATTTCTTCTTATTTTCTCAGGACCATGCATTACACTGAATTTCAGATGTTAGGTTAACTTTGCTTTTCTGAGACAACCTTACTTTGAGATAATGAGTTATCCTTTTGACATATTGCTGAACTCAATTTGCTAACTATTGTTGTATATATATTTGTAACACTGGTGTCTGTGTGGCTTTCTGTGACTAGGAGCATGAGTGTGCATATGTGAGAGCTTGTGAATGTGCATGTGTGGAGTGAGAAGACATCTCTGAGTGTTGATCCCTGCTTGCCACCTTGTGTTGAGCAGGGTCTCTGGTTATTTACTACCATGTCCCCAGGCTGGTTGGCCTGGGATCTTCAGGGTTCTCTGGTCTCTCTGCCTCCCATGTCCTGTAGTTTCCTGGGGTCACAGTGGCTTGCACTTCTGCATACACCTTGATAGCAAAGAATTTTGTTATCTCACCCAGGCCTATGACCTAACTGGGTTTGGTTTCTGTAGTTCTTTCGTCTACTGTCACTCCTGATGAATGAGAACATGTGTGGGTGGCTGCCCAGGCTCATGCTGATGAGGCTCAGTTAACTGATAAAACTTTCCCAGTAAGGACACTGGCTGTTCCCAGAGAGGACCCTGACTGGGAACACTATGCTCCTGCTAACTCCCAGGAAGGGTGGCCCATGATAGAAATATTCTTTGCCTCTTGGCTGGCCTCAAAAACACATCCCATAAGTTTGTCAATTTTGACAAATTCCATATCCTTCCCCAGAAGCCTCATGAAAATGCACCTGAGTTTATGTGATGCCTAACTGAGGCACTCACCAAATACGCTTGCCTCAGCCCTGCTTCCCAAGAGGGCATGATAGTTCTCAATACCAATTTCCTGTCCCAACCTGCCTGTAACATCAGGAAAAACTAAAAATGTTAAATGCTTAGAAGAGGGCCACCAAACCCCTCAGAGAGATCTGGTTGACCTGGCATTTAAATTTTTTAATAACAGAGAGGACCAGGAACAGACTGAGAGAGTGGCCAGAGACAGGCAGCAATTCCAGCTCCTGGCTGTGGCCCTGAGGCCTCCTCCAAAGAACTCACTCACCACCAACACCCTGCTTCAAGTATGGCCACACCGAGGAAACCTGCCGCAGTCCACACTCACCTCCAGGACCCTGTCCTCATTATGAAATTGCTAGAGGTTGATTGTCCTTCTGTGCTTTGACAATATAGGCTAGCCCCTTTCTCTCGTCCACCACAAGATGCAATTGGTCTTCTGAGCCTGGTGGCTGAAGATTGACGGTGGCCTGGGAACACAGCACCACCAACACTCTCCATATCACAACAGAGGAGCCCAGGGTCACAGTCCTGCTGGCAGTAAGGCCTATCTCATTTGTGATCCACACAGAGTCCAGTTGGTCAGTCCTACTATCCTACTCTGGTAAGACGTTTTCCTCGCAGATCTCCGTGTTGGGTATTGACTGCCTATCCCACTCCCCACACATCACTCTCCCCTTGACCTGTGTGGCCTGGGACAGTACCCTTTCCTATTCATTTCTTTTTTTCAACCTTTAAATTTATATACCATATATATATACACACACACATACATGACTTCTATACTTAGAGGAAACAATCCATGGTATTTCCCTCCCCTCCACTGCTTTGCTCTTTATAGCTCTGCTCTCTGTCATATCCTGTCTGTCTCTCCATTAGTCTTTCTTTTAATTTGATGTCATCATTTTATTTCTCCTATTATGAGGGTCCTGTGTAGGTATTGCGAGGCACTGTGAGGTCTTGGATATCAAGGCCAATTTCTGTCCAGACAGTTGTATTTAAGGAGAGGTATTCTTCCTTTGGCTCTCACATTCTTTCCTCCACCTTTCCACAATGGTCCTGAGCCTTGGAGTGTGTGTGATGTTTCAGTGCTGGACACTCCTCCCTCCCTTCTCAGCACTATGTTGACTTTTGGATCATCCCAGTGGTCATTGCCATCTGAAAAGAGAAGCTTCTCTAAACAGAAGTGAGGTTAGCATTATTATATAAATATGAACATTAAAATGTAGTGCTTTCAGGGCAATTTGGTAAGAGTAATATATGCATTTATCCAGACAAAAGCAGGCTTTATACTCCTAAGGATCATGATTTCCCCTGCCATAGGCTTTTGATTAGGTTTTCAGTACCAGGCATGTATTCCCTCATATAAAGTGGGCCTTCAGTTCAATTAGAGAGCAGTTTGTTTCCCCCAGAGCAGACATGCCAGTATTGCACTTGTTCAGTCATTTGGCCTATCTGGCCAAACTTGAGGCTTCCACTGTCCAAGTTTTTTCAACACTGATGACTTTTGTCATACATAAGGCTACATACAGTGCAGATTTTTCAAGCTTTCAGCTGGCTGGGCTACAAGGAGAAGGTTTACTGCTCAGCAACAGCTTGATTTTTCCGTGACTCTGCCACTCATGCATGTGAAGTCTTCAGCAATAGGGTCTTACCATCTCTTTCTTGGGAAACCAAGGGTCTTGGCAATAGCCTATAATGTTTTGGAGGCAACAGGGACCTCCCTGGCCAACAGATCACTGTAAGGTATCCCATCTCTGGCACTTAAAATTGTCTAGTAACAATCTATGGTGTCTGGATGTACATTATTCAAGAAAGTAGATTTTCATATGTCTTATTTAGAATATCTTGAATTTTGATTGACCATCCCCCTGCCCTTCTTTTATACAATCTCTTCCCCTAACCTAGCTTAGGCCTTTCCCCTCCCTGTAACCTGTTCTTCTACTTACATATATATTATACCATCCTCTAAAGTCCTTCCCTCACCTCCCTCCCTAATAGCCTTTTATTCTACCTTATGGGCCTCTGCTACTGATTTTGGTTCCAGCTCACACACAGTCTATTCATTTGTGGATAGGATCATAATATAAGAAAGAAGATGCAATGTTTGAATTTCTGGGCCTGGGTTACATCACTTAGTATAATCCTTTCCAGATCCATCTATTTCCCTATGAATTTTATAATTTCATATTTCTTTAATGCTGAATAGAACTCCATTGTGTAAATGTACCACATCTATATTATGCATTCATCTGTGGATGGGCATCTAGGCTGGTTCCATTTCCCAGCTATTGTGAATAGAGCAGCAATAAACATACTAGTGCAAATATCTCTAAGGTAGTGAGAAGAGTCATTAGGATCTATGCCTAGGAGTGCTATAGCTGGATCATATAGTAAATCTATTTTTAGCTGTCTCAAGACCCTCCACTCTCCTGTCCACAATGGCTATACCAGATTACATCCCCACCAACAGTGTAGAATGGTCACCATTTTACCACATTCTCACCAACATTTATTGTCATTTGTTTTCTTGATGGTAGCCATTCTGAAAGGAAAGAGATGAAATCTCAACATAGTTTTAATTTGCATTTTACTGATGGCTAAGGATGTTATGTTTTTTTAAAAAAATTTATTTATTTATTTATTTGAGAGCGACAGACACAGAGAGAAAGACTGATAGAGGGAGAGAGAGAGAATGGGTGCACCAGGGCTTCCAGCCTCTGCAAACGAACTCTGCAAACGTGGGACCTGGGGAACCGAGACTTGAACTGGGGTCCTTAGGCTTCACAGGCAAGCGCTTAACCACTAAGCCATCTCTTCAGCCCAGGATGTTATGTTTTTAAGTGTTTATATGCCATGTGTATTTCTTCTGATGAGAACTCTCCATTTAGTTCCATAGCCCACTCTTTAATTGGGTTGTTTGCTTTCTTATTGTTCTGTTTTTTGAGTTCTTTGTATATTCTGGGTATTAATCTGCTGTCAGATGTGTAGCTGTCAAAGATTTTCTCCAATTTTTTATGTTGTCATTTTGCTCTATTCACAGTGTCTTTTCTGTACAAAAGTTTTTAATTTCATGAGATCTCAGTGGTTGATGAGTGGTTTTATTTTCTGAGCAATTGGGGTTATATTCAGAAAGTCATTACCTATGCCAATATGTTGAAGAGTTTCCCCTACCTTTTCCTCTAACAATTTCAGAGTTTCAGGCTTGATATTAAGGTCCCTGATCCACTTGTATTTGATTCTTGTGCATGGAGAAAGACAATGATCTGTTTCCATCTTTCTACATATTGATATCTAGTTTTGCCAGCACCACTTATTGAAGAAGCTGTTTTTCCTCCAATGAATATTTTTGACATTTTTCTCAAAATTCAGATGGCTGTAGCTGCCTAGATTAACATCTGGGTCCTCTAGTCTGTTCCATTGATCTACATGTCTGTCTTTGTACCAATACCATGCTGCTTTTGTTATGATGGCCTTGTAAGATAGCTTAAAATCTGGTGTAGTGAAACTACCAGCTATATTCAAGCAAATTGGCCTAGCAAACAAGCAGGGATTGCTATCCTAATATCAGACAGAATAGACTTCAAACTAACATTAGTGAGGAAAGATAAAGAAGGTCATGTTAGATTGGTTAAAGTAACACTCCAACAAAAGGACATTACAATCCTAAACAGATATGCACCTAACATGGAGGCTCCCAGTTACATTACACAAACACTATTAGACTCAAAGTCACAGTGAGGATTTATGATGTCACATTAAGGTAGTGTGATGTCACAGTTGAGCATTCTTGTATTGCAGTGGGGAAGTGTGAGGTCACAGGGGAGATTTGTGATGAACAGTGGAGTAGTGTGATATCACATTGGGGCATTGTGAAAAAAGTGGTGCTTTGTTGTGTCATATTAGGGTATTATAATGTCACAATGGGACACTGTGAGGTCACAAATGGGCTTTGTCCTGACACAGTGCAGCATTTTGAAAACAGAGTGGGGCTATGGGATGTCAAAAAGCATATTGTGATGCCACAGTGGAGCATTGTGATGGGAGAGGATGACATTGTGATGTTGCTGTGGAGCATTCTTATATCACAGTGGGGCATTGTAATGACACTGTGGGGCACTGTGGTGTCACAATGGAGCTTTGTGATGAAAAAGTTGATTTTATTATGTCATATGGAAGTATTGTGATGTCATATGTGGCTATTATTTTGAGACAGTGAGTCATTGTGATGTCATAGTTGGGCATTGTGAAATCACAGTGAGGGTTTGTTATGTTGCAATAAGGCATTGTAGTGTCACTCTGGGAAATTATACTGCTGTAATTCAGGTCTGTGATGTCACATTGGGACATTATCATGAGATATTAGAGCATTGTGATGTCACAGTTGACCACTGTGATATCACAGTGTGGAATTGTGATGTCACAGAGGGGCTTTCTGATGAAGAGTGGAGTACTGGGTTATCACAGTGGGTTTTTTTATGTTACATTAGGGTACTGTTTTGTCACAGTTGAGCATTGTTATATCACAGTGGGGCACTGTAATGTCAGAGTAGGGGATAGTGATGTCACAACAGGGGATTGTGCTGTCTCACTGGGGCTTTGTGGTATCTCAGTGTGGCATTGTGAAATCAGGGCGGGATGTTGTATTCTATTGTAACATCACACCTATGCATTGTGATGTGACATTGGGTATTGTGATGATTCAGTGGAGCATTTTTACATAACAATGGGACACTGTGAGTCACAGTGGTGCACTCTGATGTCACATTGTTATGCTATAGTGTGCATTTTTATGAACAAGCTAGTTTTATTATGTGATATGGAAGCATTGTGATGTCATAGTTGGGCATTGAAATGAGACAGTGAGTCATTGTGTTATCTCAGTGTGGTTCCTCAACAATTTAATGATCAGTAAAAGAAGAGAAGGAAAGAGAGAGAGGGAGGGAGAAGAGAAGGAAAGAAAAAAATACTTTTGAGTTTCATCAAATCACAACTGATATGATCCTTAGCGGTCCCATTTTTTAAATTTTTATATATTTATTTATTAGAGTCAGAGAGGAGAGAGAAAGAGTGAATGGGTATGCCAGGGCCTCCAACCACTAAAAATAGTGTCCAGACGCATGTGCCACCTTGTGCATCTGGCTTACGAGGGTCCTGGAGAATCAAACCTGGATGCTTAGGCTTCGAAGGCATGTGCCTTAACTGCTAAGCCATCCCTCCAGCCCATGGTCCCATTTTTTTAAGCAGGGAAGATAATGTCTCCACAGAGATTGTTGAGAGAGGACTGCAAATAATACATGTAAAAATGCATGCGTTTTAAAAATTCTTTTTTTAAATTTTTATTTATTTATTTGAGAGCGACAGACAGAGAGAAAGACTCAGATAGAGAGAATGGGCGTGCCAGGGCCTCCAGCCATTGAAAACGAACTCCAGATGCATGCACCCCCTGTGCATCTGGCTAACATGGGTCCTGGAGAATTGAGGCTCAAACCAGGGTCCTTAGGCTTCACAGGCAAGCGTTTAACTGCTAAGCCATCTCTCCAGCCCAAAAGTGTATGCTTTAAATAGAATTATATCGCTCTACAAATAAGTGACACCAAAGAAACTGGTCTCTGTTCCTCAATTTCCTTCTCTGTAAAATTAAGGGTTGAATTAATATCCTTAATCTGCAAGGCTTTTTTTGTTGTTTGTTTGTTTGTTTTACGAGGTAGGGTCTCAGTTTAGCTCAGGCTGACCTGGAATTCTCTATGCAGTCTCAGGGTGGCCTCGAACTCACAGTGATCCTCCTACCTCTGCTTCCCGAGAGCTGGGATTAAAGGCATGCACCACCATGCCTGGCTCAGCAAGTTTTTTTAATTTGCTGGTATTTGATGAAAAAACCTGAATATCTTCCTCAGTTTACAAAATTTTTTTTATAATTTATTTGTAAACAGAGAGAGGGAATGGGTACACTAGGGTCTCTTGCTGCTGCAAATGACTCCAAGTACAAGTGCCATTTGGTGCACCTGATTTTACATGGACACTGTGGCATCCAACTCAGACTGTTAGGTCTTGCAAGCAAATGTTTTTAACCACTGAGACATATCTCCATCCCTTGTTTTTGTGCCTCTACAGATTATATATTCTTATTTTCTTAATTAATTGACATTCATATTAATAATTATGCAGGCACAGATGAGGCAACAATATATTCCATACATAGGAAAAAGATTTGAGTGACTCTTGTATGACATTAAAAGTATTTAGACATTGGAGAAATATGTAGTGGTTAAAATGCTTGTATGCAGCTCAATAAATGCCTTAGTGGTTAAGTTACTTGCCCGTGAAGCCTGAGGACCCAGGTTTGATTCTCCAGATCCCATATAAGCTAGAGGCATAGGTTGGCACATACATCTCGTGTTTGTTTGCAGTAGCTTAGAGGCCCTGGCAGGCCCATTCTCTTTCTCTCTCTCTCCTTCTAATAAATGCATAAAAATAAAAATATATGAAAAAATTAAAAAACCTTGCATGAAAGCCTGTCAACCCCAGTTTGATCCCCCATGTTAAGCTGGACACAAAGTGGTTTGCAACCACTGCAATGAATTCCAGATTCATGTGCCACCTTGTGTATTTGGCTTATATGTGTACTAGGGAATTGAATCTGAGTCCTTAAGCTTCACAGGCAAGCACCTTAAACACTAAGGCATTTACACTTCCCACTGCCCATTTTGTAAGTTCTTGAGCTCTGAGCCACATCTTATCACCAGCAGCATATTATTAGGAGTTAATTCCCTTAGTAACGAAAAAAATTGTTCATTACAAGTGGTCATAAAAAGGGGATGTTTGTTTTGTCTTTACAATATACTAAGTTGCATTGAAAATGTGTTTCCAATACATAACCATGCTAACAAACAACCATTATTTTAAGTGTGGAAATCCAAACATGGGTTAGTGCTAGACATGGTTTAGAAAAAAATGATGTAAATTTATGAAGATCCTGCAAAGAAAAGAAGCTTGGTAAATGTAGTGAGTACAAGACTAGAAATCAGATTCAAGACCACCTGAATAAGAATTTTAAAGGAGAGTCCTTATTAGCTGGCCAGTGACTGTTACCTCACAACAGATGACTGAGGAGAAGAGCAGCCCTGTCCTACCTTTACAGTGAGTTATTATAGGCAAAAACCACATTCCTGTACAAAGATCAGGAAACAAAACCACACCCTTTTGCAATGGTCAGGGAAAGTCCCCAGCATTCCCCATAATCCTATTTTGCAATGTAAGCAAGCACAAAAAGTGGAATTTGTCAGTTTGCATAGGGTTGGAACAAATATCAGAAATATTTAATAACACTACATCTTCATTGTTGTTTATATGGCTCTGTATTGAACTTTAATCTAGATGGGGTCTTCTTTTATTATAATGAAAATGGCTGGGTGTCTTAAAATTATTTTCTTCAGGTTAAGCTATCTGGGTGATTTATAAACAGGATGAAGTGATATATAGAAAATGTAACTAAAAGAAGCAATACAAAAGAGATAAGAGGCTGACTTGTATGGCCAAAATAAAATGTCTATAATAGGAGTACAGAGAAGCCCGGCTGTCTATATGAAGCAGGGAACTGGGAAACAGTGCCTTCTTCAGAGTAAGTACTATTTTGGACACTCTCCTACCATTCTTTGATAAGTAGGGTTGCTCTTGGTAGCTTAGGCTAGCCTTGAAATCCTGATCCTCTTACGTTAACCTCCAAAGCACTGAAATGGCCAGCTTGTACCACTATGCTTGGCTCTTCCACTTCTGTGGCTTCTCCCCAACTATTGCTTTGGGTTTCTTTCCTCGCTTAAATTAACGTGTGGACCTGAGTTTTGTTTAATTTGTTTTGCAAAACAAGTAAAGACATAAAGGAGAAATGAGGCAATTCAGTAGTCATAGATAAAAAACTTCAGTCTTTACATAATGGACAGAACAGCTAGATAACAGTCCAACAGTGTTGAGCACTAGATCGAATAGATGCCTGCAAAGCATTGTGTCCACTATTAGCAGAATGCACACACTTCTCAAGTTCACATGTAACAGTCCCACCTACAGGGTATGTGTTAGATCTTAACCAAACATCCATTAATTTTATAAGATGGAAATAATAATACATGTTCTCCAAATGCATTAAAATGAAATTAGGAATCAATAATGACAGACTGGCAAATCATAAGTATTTAGAGACTAACAGTGAAAAAAAAAAAAAAACAGGCAGTGGATGAAAATTCCAACTCCAAAGAAAAAGTAGAAAATGCTTCTAGGTGGATAAAAATATATCAGAATTTATGGGATTCAATTAACACCATGACATGCCACCTTATAAAACTGGAGAATGATGAGGGAGGTAAATCCACTTAGACAATAATTTAAGAAACTGTTAACAGTAACAAGTTAACATGGATGTAAGGTAATTGAGAACTTCATATTCTGCTTTGGAAAACAAGGAGATCTTCAAAATACTTAGTATATGTGGTGTTACTTGCTGTCACTGTGTGGGTGGATCCTAAGGTCCAGGGTGCAGGGGCAGATTTGGAATTGCAACCTAAGATATGCAGAGTGCTTCAGTTCTGTCTGGGGGTACCTGGAGTGTGCTTGCTTTTGGTGGTGGTTGCTTTTCTCACTGTATGCATCTGTGAAAGGGACCAGCTTCTTCTTCAATTCTAGAACTTGCTGTTGATCAGTAGGCTTCAAATAAACCCCATTCCTCCCATAACTTTGGATTGAAAGTTCATCCAGCAACTGAGTCTGACTAATGGAGTATAGTTAACATATCACCCAACAATTCTACTTATACATATAAAGTAAAGAAAACCAATAGAATATGTTCACACAAAACCTTGTGCCAAAACAAAACTTGCTCATAGCATAATACCCACAAAGTACTATGGTAGTTTGAATGTCACTCTGAAATAAATAAATAAAGATAAAATAAATAAATAAAAATTTAACTTTGTCCAGTCTGGTAGCTCATGCATATCTTTAAACCTACACTTGGGAGACTGAGGTAGGCAGATCACCATGAGTTCAATGCCACCATACATTGCAGGTCAGCCTGGGCTAGAGGAAAACCTTACCCTCAAAAAAACAAACAATCCCTCAAGACATAAAATGGCCTCGATATCCATGACCTCATAGGGCCTGACACTACCTACACAAGACCATCATAAGAGGAGGGAAAGATCACAACATCAAAATAAAAGAGAGACTTATTGAGATGGGGAGGGGATATGATGGGGAATGGAATTTCAAAGGGAAAAAGGGGGGAGGGAGAGAATTACCATGGGATATTTTTTATAATCATGGAAAATGTTTTAAAAATTGAGAAAAAATAAAATAAGATTAAAAACAAACAAAAATAATCAAAGAAAACCATAGAACCATAAGACATGTGAAATAGCCAAAGTGATTGTGAATAAGAACCAGCTAGGGGAATCACACTACTTCCTGATTTAAATTATACAGAAAGTTTAAATGGAACACTCAGGAGCCATACATTTTTTAGTAGAAAATTTTCAGTGCCAGGGATGAGATACCTTCCAGCGAGTTATTAGCCATGAAGGTCCATGATGCCCCTAAAACATTATAAGCCATTGCCAAGGCCCTTGGTTTCCCACCAGGAATAGATGTTAAGACCCTATTGCTGAGGACTCCACATACTTGGGCTGCAAGGTCACTGAGATATCATCCTAGAGCTGAGCTGGAAACCTCCTCCATGTAAGCCAGCTGACAGAAAGCTGGAAGAAGCTTTCTGTACATGCACTTCAATGGGAAAGAGAAATCACCAATGAAGATAATCAACATTGGACACAGCAAGCCTTATATTTGGCCAGCCATGCCAAATGAGCCAATGGAGGCAATAGTGGCATTTATGTTGTGGGGGAACCAACCACCCTTTAATTTGACTGGAAGCCTGCTCCAAGGGAGGGAATACATCCCTGATACTGAAAACCTACAACAGGGGTAGTCATGAGACCTAGCTTTGTAACTTCTGCTGCTGTCTTGTTAAATGTCTACATTATGCTCACCAAACTGCCCAGTAAGCACTTTTCTTAATGTTCATATCCATATATTCATGCAACTCTCACTTTTGATTAGAGAACCTTCTTTTCAGATGGCAGTGACATGGGGATGACTCAGAAGGCAACATGTTGCTGAGAAGAAGTGACAGAGGAGTGTTCAGCACTGAAATATCTCTATCACACCTTCCAAGGATCAGGGTCCATTGCAGAAGAGGTAGGGGGAAGAATGTAAGAACCAAATGAAGGGTAGGACTCCTTACAATGTGCTCTTCCAGACACAAAATGGTCTGGATATCCATGACTTCACAGTTCCTGACACTACTTACACAAGACTATAATAATAGGAAGAAAAGATCATGACATCAAAGTAAAACAGAGATTGATTGAGAGGGGGAGGGGATATAAGGGGAGCGATGGGGGAGGGGATATGATGGAGAATGGGCTTTTAAAGGGGAAAGTGGGGGGGGGAGGGAATTACCATGGAATATTGTTTACAATCATGGAAGTTGTCAATAAACAACAAAATAAGAAAATACAAAAATTCTAGCCTGGCAGATCAGCACTCATGAGTCATCCCAGCACTTGGGAGGCACAGGCAGGAAGATAAAGACTTTAAGGGGCCATCTTCAGCCACATAGTGAGGCCAACTGGGGCAATGTGAGATCTTGTCTCCCAAAAGAAAGCCAACCAAACAACAATAGAGAGAAAAAGAAATCTATAGTAGCACATTATGGTACCTGCATAGGAACACTCAGTTCATAAACCAGTGGAAGAAAATAGAGATGCCAGGAGTAAATTCACTCATTCATTGCCAAATTATTCTCAACCAAGTTGCCAAGGACACATGTCAGAAAACTGCTGTGTTTTCAATGAATGGTTTTACACACAGGATATATCTACATGTAAAAGAATAAAATTGGTCCTGAACTCACCCCATATATAAAACACAACTTAAAATCAATTAGAGCAAGGTGTAGTGGCACATATCTTTTATTCCTGCACTTGAGAGGCAGAGGTAGGATGACTGACGTCAGCATGAAGCCAGGATGATACTACATGGTAAATTTCAGGTCAGCCTGAGCTACAGCAAGACCTTTTTTAAAAAATTAATTAAAGCCTGAAACATAAGAATGGAAACTGCATAATTACCAGAAGAAAACATTTGTGAAGTTTTGGGTATGTGGACAATGATTGTTTTAGAGATTGGACAAAAAGTACAACAAAAGCAAAAACATAAAACAAAACAAAACAAAATTAAAAAAAAAACCTAATGGGATTTTGCTCCACTAAAGAGCTTCTGTACAATGATTAGAAATTACCATCATAGTTAAAAGGCAATATTTATTTTTTCTTTTAAGATTTAGAGAGACCTTATTAGATTAAGAAAAGGAAGTACAAACAGCGCTGGCTATGTGGATGGGAGGAGTGGGTAGAGAGTCCCAAAAGCAATATTCTTTTTTTTTAAATTAATTTATTTATTTGAGAGCAACAGACACAGACAGAAAGACAGATAGAGGGAGAGAGAGAGAATGGGCGTGCCAGGGCTTCCAGCCTCTGCAAACGAACTCCAGACGCGTGCGCCCCCTTGTGCATCTGGCTAACGTGGGACCTGGGGAACCGAGCCTCGAACCGGGGTCCTTAGGCTTCACAGGCAAGCGCTTAACCGCTAAGCCATCTGTCCAGCCCCCCAAAAGCAATATTCTTAATGGAAGCAAAACTGCAAGTCATATACCTAATAAAGATAAATAGCTCAAGCACATGAGGAATGGATACACTGAATAGCCAGCAGCAAAAATCCAAATGGAAAATGGGCTTGAAAGATTTCTCAGTGGTTAAAGACATTGCTTGCAAAGCCTACTGGCCCAGGTTCAGTTCCCCAGTTCCATGAAGCCATACAGGCATTCACTTGCAGTCACAAGAGACCTTGAAACATATACATAACTAGATAAATAAAATATTTTACCTGTGGGAAATATGGCTAATATGCAATATGTTTATACAGTAAAGGTCACTATTGATAAAAATAATTGAAGAACACTGAAAAGTATAAAAATAAAGGTAAAAACATCTCTTGTACCAGTTACAGTCCTTAAACTTATTGTTACTTACTGTGAGAGATGTTTGCAATCTGGTGCTGGGAACATGAGGTATAGTACTCTTGGTCTCCTGATACAAGTACAAACATTAAAGGGGTATGGGATGTGAGGAACAACTGTCAGAACATTCAATAAGAGTAGTCTGATCATAGAAAGAGCATGGAGTGTAAAGTGACATCACTCCATCCCCCTCCCCACCCAGCATGCAGCCTGGACATGAGCACTCCAGGCACACAAGAGGGGAAAGGAGGAGCAGCACAGAGTAGAAGAGGAACTTGTAATGTTCTAAGAATGTGAAGCTATCAACTAGCTTTTGTTTCTTTCTTATTCCATAGTCTGCAAGAAATACTATGGTAGTAATAGCAAAAATCCACAAAAGGTGGTTTGAACTCACTAAGAAAGAAAAAATTCTCCAAGCAAAGGATTGCAATGCTTTTCCCTCCTTTCACTCTTTCCTTTTCTGTCCTCACACAACTTGAGCCCAGAAGCAGTTGTAATCACAAAAGTTTGTGCTAGAGAAGGTTAAATAAAGCCCCAAATTTCTGACTATTGGAGTCAAACTTACAGCCTTAGAAAATCAGAAAGTGCCAGGAAAGAAAAAGCTGAGATAAAGTAACCCTAAGAATTTGTTTAAAGACTCTTGGGCTTATCTCTGGATTGAGCATGCATGAATCTGATCAGAACAGAATACAAAAAAAAAAAAAAAACCTTAAAGAATGTAAGACGATATGGTGTGCACTCAGAATATATGCAAAGTCTAACAGAAGCTGGAAGCACAGATCACAAAGTGTGAGATGAAACTTATCTATTCCAAGCTAGCTTAATTATTTGCTAAACAACAAGAATACCAAACAAATCCAATTGTCCACAGGATTCACAAAAAGATCCATGTCTCATTCAGGATACATACAATTCATCCCAAAATTCCATGGCTAAGGAGAGACAGGGAAATCTCAATAGAAAAAACAAGGAAGACCAACCAAAAGGCAGCAAAGGTAGCAGCTGGAGGCAGAAGGGAGGCCAGTAGGTTGCTGAGGAGACAGATTTCCTGGTTGAAAGAAGTGTGCAGGCCTGTAAAGAAGGTTGTAAAAAGTGCTGCCAGTGGTAAAGCTGTCCAGCACAGCAAAGTCCATCAGTGGCCCACAAATGTAGAATGAACATTAGGCCAACTCACCAAGCTGGGGCAACCATTTAAATACATTGTGACCTATGTGCAAAAGAATGGAGGTGGATTACACACAGCAAGTTCCTGCTTCTGGGACAGACACTACTGATGGGTTGTGCTCTGTGCAATGGGCGACCAAGACCATGGACCTTACCATCAGTGCCTTTGGATTGTCCTTCTGACCTCTGTGTCAGCTCATCGCCTCCTTTCATTTAACATCTCTATTTTATTTTCTTTTTAAAAATATTTTTATTAATTTATTTAAGGGAGACAGAGAGAATGGGTGTGCCACAGCCTCCAGCCTCTGAAAACGAACTGCAGATGCAAATGCCACCTTGTGCATCTCGCTTATAGTCCGGGGAATTGAACCTTGGTCCCTTGGCTTTGCAGGCAAGCACCTTAACCACTAAGCCATCCCTGCAGCCTCTATTTCATTTTCTTAACCACAGGATGTGAGAGTGGTCAACCCATTTGTCCTGTGAGTATATGTCCTGTGGCACTCTCAAAATGTGGAGGAATAAACCAAATGACTGCACTATAATATGTGCTGCATACTGTTAGTCAGACAAGCAACTCTGTAGGAATCTGAACGTGCATTGCCTCTTAATTGTTTCTTTTCAAAGGTAGCATAAATTGAAATCTGTTAGTGGGAAACTTTCAGTACTTTAAAATAACTCAAATACATCAATTTGCCATATATTATACTTTTGTTACTATAACAAATTATTTCAATCTTTAAAAGATGTTTCTTGAAATGGGGAGATTGCTCGGTGGTTAAAGGTAGTTACCTGTGCACTCTATAGGCTCAGGTTTGATTCTTCCATTTATCCACTGAAACCTTCCTGTTATTCACTCATGTCAGTTTCATAATCAATACTTGACAAAAGGGTTTTGCCTCACATTTGGAACCTATCTGAAAATGCATGTGCAACTTGTGGTATTTCATGCCCCACCATACGCAGAGAAAGGAATGTGATGCACTCTGGGGATAGATTAGCTATCTTCTCCTGAAGAGATTATATTAATACCAAGGCCTGAAAGCCCAACTCCTTGTGAGTCTGATGCAGGAGGATCATAAGTTCAAGTCCTGCAAGGGGTATAGATCACATTAAGATCCAGTCTGGATATATTAGCAAGACTCTATATCAAAATTAAGAGGTATTTAAAAGGCAGCAGATGTTGCTCAGTGGTGCAGTACTAGCCTAACACACATGAAGCCCTAGGTTCAATCCCTAGTAATACACACACACACACACACACACACACACACAGAGAGAGAGAGAGAGAGAGAGAGAGAGAGAGAGAGAGAGAGAGAATTGTTTCTCTAATAAAGGCACATAACTAAAACAAGCATCAGGCCACCAAGAATTACACAGTAGACTACACCATGGTAACGCTGGTGCTCTTATAGCACTAAGTTCTCCTGGTCCCTTGCCAGGTCATAGTCCTCATTCTATAAATTATCCCACTACTTCCTTCCCTGCAAGGCTCTGTCACTGCACCTCCTTATACAGTCTCTGGTATGTGCAACCTGTGGACCACAGGATTTTAAAGCTTTCTCCACTCATGCTTTGTACTGTGAGGTGGGAGCAGCCTCAGCAATGTTTCCACTCCCTCTTGGATCTCCAAAGCTGTGACAACAGCCTGAAACTCATGGGGCTCTGATGGGGTGAAATCCAAGGACAATAGTGATGAATATAATCTCTCACTTGGCAAAGATAATTTAGAAGCCATGTTCCAGTCCTAATGTTTAGAACAATTACCAGCAAATTTACTTAGGCTCACACCCTGTCCTCATTCAGTTCATTATATTAGTTCCATTGAATTCTAGCTGGCATTACTTGGCCTTCCCTGTCTTGACTGCAGAGCCCTGTATCTTCAAACCTGCCTCACTCTCAACTTTGTACCCAATTTTCCCTTCTTGCCTGGGTCACTCTGATTTTGAATACTACTCTATATAATGATCAGACCTCTCTTTTTTTGCATGGGAACTCCAGCCTCAATACCTTGTAATGTCCCTGCTTCAATTTCAATCTCCCAAATGAGTTGTCATGATTTGAAATATATATGCATGTTTAGCTTCCTCTGTACAATCATCTCCTCAGTGCCTCTCCCTTCATGCTTCCCTGTGCGTATTTCTCATTCTCCCACCTCTGTCTTGGCAGCAGCTCTGGGACCACCACTCTTCTCCTTGCAAACCTCACTTCCAAGTAGTCCAATGGCTTAAAACAATTACTTTGTTTTGCTGCCTATTTTCTTCCCATCTATTTTGTTTTCTATTCCATATTTTAACAGAGAAAGCAGCAAAGCCATCCATAAAAGATACAAATGCTACCCAGTGTTCCCTATTGATATTCTACTATTTTATGAGAAGGAATTTAATGAATGGATGTCGTGGTATGGGGAAAATGTATGATGTCCTTTTCAATGTTAAATGGCTTATAAGGGACACAATTTAGATTTGAACATGCGCCTACATGGTTCTCAAGCTTCTATAGTCTTTCCATCAAAATACTTCCCCCAACATTATTTATATCAACAATATTAAATTTGGTCCACAGAAATATTACATTTAATTTTAAGTAAACTTGTCTAGAATCCCAGTTAGAGGACTTGGTGCAACATTGAGAGCTTGACCTTTACAACCATTCGTTATAGTCTGGATATCTAGAAATGGAAAGAGCAGGACAGATCACTTGCTTCATTTAAGTGGGGAATCCAGACACCTAGTGTTTGCACAGCTTCCACTGTGACCATCTGTGGGCTGGCTATCCTCTTACGTATATCCACCTTTGTGAGTGCTAAGGATGCTCACACTACCATCAGGTCAGGATTTTACTCAGCAACCCCACGTCATGAGTAAAGCCTCTGAAGTGAAGATGCAGTGGTGGCCCATCTTCTGAAGAGACTCTTAGGACTAATCCCTCCCACAAACATGTCTCTTCACCTCTGCCTCACATGATGTCAAAGCTAGATATTCATCATCACCAGGATTCTATTTCTGTACTAATTCTCTCATGTCTTCCAGACAGTCTCTTTTACTGTATGCATAGACACCTTCCAATCACTTCCTCTGTGCCCCTTAAAGCTCACCATCATTAATACATTGCCTACATATCAAATGGTCCACTCCCTTCACTTTGCTGCTATAATCCCACCCTAATAACACTTCTGGGTACAACTCTTTCCAAATCCCAGAGGGCCCAGTAAGAACTAGACATCTAGTTTAAAAACATTCCTTCTTGTTTTCCTCCCATATTTTTTTACTTCCATATTTTTAACAGAGAAGGCAAGCAATGTCATCCCTAAAATATACCAAATGCTGTGCCAGTGTTCCATATTAATATTCTCCTATTATACAAGAAAATATTTACTTCCTTGAAAAGAAACAAGTAGCCAATACATCAGAACTTCTCATCTTTCCTTCTTGGAGTGGACCTAACTGCTTGTACCTAACTTTTCTACCCCTGTGTCTAATTAAATGTGTGTAGGATCCAAGTGGGTTCATTCCCTTTGCTCTCTGATTCTCTCTTCCACCTCTGTGAACACTTTGCCTCCGTAATTTCATATTACTCCTGTATCACATCTGGCTTCTGGATCCTCATACAATAGAGTCTAGGATCTCTTGTGTTTGAAACAATTGCCCAGACCACACCTCTTTAGTAACACCCCCATCTCACAACAATACACTTGAGTTATATGAACTTACAGACTCTATACCTAGTTTTCCTTAATACTTCATTTCATTACTTCTAAAACTACACAAAGCCTCTGGTCACATGTTGATGGTCTGTTTTGAAATAGAGTGGGGTCTGTCCTGCTTTTCTGTCTACAAGGTACTTTCTTCAGATAGGCATTATGACACAGTGCCTGTTTTTAGCTCAGCACATTAAGCCATGTCTCCAGCCCCTAATATTCCATATCAATAATACATGTGCATGTAAAAATGAAACTGACTAAAGAAAGAACTATGCCTAAGATTATCTTATATGCCTGTGGGAAAAATCTCAAATAAAAGTACATTATAATACAGTTCCATGAGGCAAAAAAAAAAAAATCAAACAGAGAAAACACATGTGGTCATATGCTTATGAGTAATTGGAAAGGTTGTAGAAAGTTATACTTCAGATTGGGCATAGTTTTTATATTGAAATTAACTTGATTACATCTTTAAAAACTTTAAATAAAATTACACAAAATGAGAAGAAAATATATCATGCTTCAGTATAGCAGAATAACTATGGAATTTTCATTTATATTTCAAGCATCTTTATTAATAATACCACCTCGTGTCCTTAATAAATAAATAAGTGAACTGAAGATTATTTGGTTATTGTGGTGGCTTGATTCAGGTAACCACATAAACATGTGTTCTGAATGCTGAGTTCACAGCAGGCGACAAGTTATGAACTAGAGCTTCCTGTAGGTGACATATTGTTGGGGTCATGCAAGCCAGCTTCTGCTTGCCAGAATTTCCCACATGCTGCTCCTGCTGTTGTCCACACTCTGTTCATGCCATTGCTTTCCCTGCCATCATGGAGATTTTCCTCAACTCTGTAAGACAAACCAACCTTTTCCTCCCACAAGCCGCTCTTGGTCACGTGTTTTCTGCCAACAATGTGAAGCTAGCTGCAACTGTAAAATTGGCACAGAAAATGAAGTCGTGTTGCTAGAAACCTGATGATGACTTTGGTTATTTGAACTAATTTAAGAGAGGAATGTGGAAAGATATGAAACCTTGATCTAAAAGATGCCTTGCAGTGCTGTAAGTACAGTTTGATGAACCATTCCAGTCACAGTTGAAAGACATGAATGCAGTAAGACCTATGGACTGTGAGATTTGGTTTATAAGCTTTGGCTTATGAGAAAGAGCTTTGTCTAGACTGGACTCCAGAAGCAGTGTGAGAGGCTTACTGTTATACTCATGTCCTGAGAATTTATGTGGGATTGCATTGCATAGAAATGGCCAGGTGTGAGCAGAGGGATATGGCACAGAAGGAAGTGCAATCTTTTGGCTGAAACTACTGCCTGTTCAGTTGCAATTATATCAGAGATTATAACTATTGAGATTGGGTCAGCTGACCTGCATTGGGACAAGATGAAGAGTGCAGACTCTTTTGAAGGGATCGGAATGCTGAAGGATTGTCTTGCTTTTCAGAGTCTGCTTTATTCCCTCCTTGATTAATAAGTTGGTAGTGCACCTGGCACTATGGGGTATAACAAATGCAGGAAAGAGAGGGTCATTGAACTTGCAATACAGTTTTGTTTTATGGAACTAGCCACGGGCATTATGGAGCAGGCTTATTGGATGACCTGTGTGAAGACCCATTGGAGCCATGAGAATGAATATTGGGCCATGGAGACCCAATGGAGACGCCACAGCTATGGGATGGTGGCCAAGGAGAGCTTCCAGCACTGGATGAAGGACTGTGAGTAGCCTAACTGGAGGGGCAGAATTGGAACTCCAATAAGCTATCACTGGTTAGAATTTTTGAACTTGGAGACTAGAGTTGTCAGACTTGGACCTACAGAATTTTATGTTTGTCCTGTTTGTTTTAAACTGTGTATACTTTGATATGCCCAATGCCATGTTTTGCAGTGTGAATGTCTATTCTGTTCCATTTGTTATATTATTATTATTAATTATTATTATTATTATGGCTTAGTTACATGACCATGGATTGTGGGGATGCTTGAATATCATTAAGATTGATAAAAACTTTGGTAACTTTTAAAGTTGGACTGAATACATTGCATGTTACATTATGTATGGTTATCTGTTTAGGGGGGTCAGGGGCAGAATGTGGTGGTTTGATTCAGGTGTCCCCATCAACTTATATTTTCAGATTTCTAGGTCCTCATCTGATGAAAATTTGGGAATTGGGTCCTCCTAGAGATGATGTATTGTTGGGGACAGGCATATGGGTGTTATACCCAGCTGCCCCTTGTTTGGTGAGCTCTCATGCTCCAGTTGTCCACTGATATTGGCCTGGTGGCACTGTCCACACCATCCTCATGCTATCATTTCCCTCTGCCATCACAATTTTTCCCTTGAGTCTGGAAGCCAAACAAACCCTTTCCTCCCTCAAGCTGCTCTTGATTAGGTATTTTCTGCCAGCAGTGTGAGAGAGTGGGATATTGTGATGCCACAGTTGGGCAATGTGATGTGACAATGTGGCATTGTAATGCAACACTGGGCATTTTGATGTGACAGATGGGAATTTTGATGTAAGAGCGGGACATTGTCATGAGGCAGTGGGGTATTCTGATGTCACAGTGGAGTATTGTTATATTACAGTAAGGAATTGTGATGTCACAATGGTGTATTGTGATGAGAGTGAGGCATTGTGTTGTCACAACTGTACATTGTGATGTGAGAGTAGGGTATGCTGCTGCCACAGTGCAGTATTGCTTTATCACAGTGGAGCATTGTGATGTCACAATGGGGTATTGTGGTGTCCCAGTGGGACATTATGATGTGACAAATAGGCAATTGTGACAGTGGATATTGTGATATCACAGTGGAGCATTATGATGTGAGAGATGGGTACTGACATATCACAGTGTGGCATTGTGGTGTCCCAGTGGAACATTGTGATATCACACTGGGGCATTGTGATGCCACAGTGTGGTATTGTGATATTGCTGTAGAGCATTACAATCAAGAATGTGAGTTTTATACTGTCACATTGGGGCATTGTGATGTCACTATGGGGTATAGTGAGCATTATGATCAAGAAGTTGTGTATTATAATGTCACATTGGAGAATTGTGATGTCATAGTTGAGCATTGTCATGAGATAGTGATTCACTGTGATGTCAGACTTGGGGATTGTGCTATGGCAGTAGGGTATTGTGATGCCACAGGGGAACATTGTGTTATCACAGTGGGGAATTATGGTGTCATATTAGAGCAATGTGATATCACAGTGGGGCTTTGTGAAATCACAGTTGGGCTTTATGTCACAGTGTGGTATTGTGGTATCACAGTGGGGCATTGTGAGAAAAATAGGACATCGTGATGTTACAGTTGGGCAATGTGATGTGAATTATGGACACTGATATCACAGTGTGGCATTGGGATATCACACTTTAGAATTGTGATATAACTGTTGGGGATTGTGATGCTATAGTGGAAAATTGTGATGTGAAAGTTGGCCTTAGTGATGTCACTGTGGAACATTGTGATATGACAGAGAGGTACTGGGATCTTACATTGGAGTATTGTGATGTCAAAGTGGTGTACCATTGTGTCATAGTTTGGCATTGTGCTTTCAAACTTGGCATTATGATGTCTTTATGGATCATTTTGACATGTCAGCAGGGAATTGTGTCAGAGAAAGTCTCTGTTACATCACAGTGGGGCATTATGATGCCATTTTTGGGCATTGTGGTGTGACAGTGAGCCATTGTGATGTCACAGATCTGTACTATATTGTCACAGTGGTGCTTTGTGATGTCACAGTGGCACAGTGTGATATCACAGTTGAGCATTGTGATGGGACAGTGTGGTATTATGATGCCACATTGGAGCATTGTTATATCACAATGGGGCATTGTGATGTCATAATGGGTTACTGTGATATCACAATGGGGCTTGTGAGGTTACAGTAGGGCATTGTGAAATCAGAGTGGGGCTTTGTGATGTCACAATAGATTATTGTGATGTCACAGTTGAGCATTGTGATATGACACTGAAGTATTGTGATGTCACAGTGCTGCTTTGTTATATCTGTGTCATGCACAATGATGTCACAGTGGGGCAATGTGATGTCACAGTGGGGAATTTTGATCAGACACTTGGGCAGTGTGATGTGGCAGTTGGGCATTGGGATTTCACGCATGGGCTTTATACAGTGGGACATTGTGATGTCACAGTTGAGCAATGTGGTTTGACAGTGAGCCATTGTGATGTCACAGATGTGTACTATATTGTCAAAGTGTGGCTTTGTGATTTCACCGTGGCACATTGTAATTTCACACTTGAGCACTGTGATGTGGAAGTGTGGTATTGTGATGTCACACATAAGCATTGTTATATCACAATGGGGCTTTGTGTTGTCACAGTGGGGAAATTAGAATGAGGTTTTTGTGATGTTACAATAGGGTATTGTGATGTCTCAATTGAGCATTATTATGTAACAGTCGGGTATTGTGATGTCACAGTGGGGTATTGTTATATCAAAGTGGGGCACTCATGGTGATGCCACAGGGGAGGCAATATGATGTCACAGTGGGTCGTTGTGATGTCACAATGAGGCTACATAATTCACAGGGGAGCATTGTGAGGTAAAAGTGGGGATTTGTGATGGCACAGTGGTATATTATGATGAGAGAGTAGGGCTTTTGAAGTCACAGTGGACCATTGTGATATCACAGTGGGGAATTGTGATGTCACAGTGGAGCTTTGTGATGAAACAGGTGGACATTTTGTTGTCACAGTGGGGCTTTGTGATTTTACAGTGAAGTACTTAGATGTCACAGTGGAGAACTGTGAGATCACAATGGGGCATGTGATGAGAGAGTTGAGCATTGTTTGTTCACAGTGGAGCACTATGAAGTCACAGTGGGGTGTTGTGATGTCACAGTGGGGCTTTGTGATCTTACAGTGGAGCATTGTGATGTCATACTGTTGTATGGTGAATCCACTTTAAGGCATTGTTATGAATCAGTTGAGTACTATGATGACATATTGGTGCACTGTGATATCATAGTCTAGCATTGTGATGAGATGAGACAGTGGGTCATTGTGATGCCACAATTGGACACTATGCTGTGACAGTGGGGTATTGTGATGTCATATCAGAGCATTGTGGTATTATTATATTATTATTGTGATTCACAGTGGGGTATTGTGATGTCACAGATGGCCATTTGGTTTGATAATTTGACATTGATATATCATAGTGAAGTGTTGTGATGTTAAAGATGAGGCATTCTTATGAGACTGTGGGCCATATTTATGTCACTGTGGACCATCATGAAGAGTCAGTGGTGCAATTCTATGACAGAGTGAGACATGATGATGTCACAGTGGGGCATTATGGTACAGAAATTGTGTATTTTGATGTCATATTGGAGCATTGGGATGTCATAGTATATTATTATCATGAAACAGTGAGTCATTGTGATGTCACAGTTGGAACATTGTGATATCATAGTGGGGCATTATGAAATAAGAACATGTTTGTGATGTCAAAATATGGCATTGTGATGTCACAGGGTGTATTAAAATTTTACAATGTGGCATGATGATATCACAGTAGAGTATTATGATTACGCAGTGGGGCATTATGATTTTAGAGTGAGACTTTTTGATATCACAGTAGGGTCTTATTATGAGAGTATGTGGCATTATGATGTCATAGTAGACCATTGCCATATGGTAGTGGGGCATTGTGATATCACAGGGGGCACTTGAATGAGCAAGTTGAGAATTATGATACAATATTAAAGCATTTTGATGCCATAGTTGGGCATTGTAATGACATTGTGAGGCATTGTAATATCCTAGTTGGCATTGGGATGAGGCAGTGAGGTACTGTGATGTCACAATAGAACACTGTGATATCAAGGTGGGGCATCATGATGTCATATTGTTGCATGGTGATGTCACCTGGATGTAACAGATAGCTTCAAGTTTGCTGAGATGAACTTATATACCAGCCACAGTTATTGAGGAAAGGATTTGTAGAAGCCTAGAGATCCAGGAGATGCTCCATAATGGCAGAAGCTGTCCTGCTTTTACAGTACCCAGTACAGAAAGAGAAGACCACACCAAAAGCCACAGAGCACACTTCAGAAAGGCTATCTAGGCATTTTGCATATCTTTAGATTGGAATCTCAAACCCTCCACCACACCCAAAAGCTGCACCCTAAAATCCACCCAGTAACACTACCTATAGCCATGTGGCTATATATGCAAACCACAAACTAATAAAAACTGAATGTATTGGGGGCCATGTATTCAAACTACCACATTCTGCTTCTGAACCCCAGTAGATTCATATCCACCACACATTGTAAGTTGTACTCGGTCCAATTTTAAAGGTTTCCATGGTCTTTACAAACTTGAGATAGTGAGTTTGTAAAGTCAAACAAGTTAAAAATTTTCAACATATAAAGGCAGAGTAAACATTTTCAACTGGTATAAGGCATACCAAGGATAAACCAGAACAATGCAAACTTAACCACCATCAAGCAATTATTAAGCTGCTGCAGTTCAAGTTCAATATAACCAGAGACTAAGTCTCCATGTTTTCTAATTTTTCCCCTTCAGCTCGAAAGAGTAGCCAAGGAACACTTTCATCATAGGCCAACAGTGCACTCCATGGCAGCCATTGCAGTCCTGGCATACCCAAATCATCTTTGGGTCTCCATGCAAACCATGGTCCATCTTCCAAAGGATCTTTTAGTCTATCAGAGCATCATGCCCTACTTTATGCCACATCTCACCAGTGGCTCCTGGAACCATGTGTAATTCATGACCACTTCATGCATTTTTTCATGCTTCCAAAACTAATACCAGGTGTGCAAGACACAGCCTTATTCTTAATTCAGAGATGAAATAAATAATAACCTTGAAAAGCAGGTTCTTTCTCCAGTCAACTCTTTCCAAAAGAGTTTGCATTTCTAATGGTCTTTCCTCAGGTATGTTTTCCATTGTTTAAATGTAAAGCAGTTGGGTCATCTTCCTTAAGATTCTTAATGTGTTGACAATAGCAGCTTTACTAACCTAAAACAAATCTCAGTGCCTCTAATTTTAACTTGCTTGAAGTTGTCTTACTTAAAATCGTAAATCTCTCAGTCTAATATCTTTAGCCAAGCACATCAATCCATTGCAAATTTAACCCTCTGGGCCCAGCCAGCAGAACGCAGCCAGCTCTTGTGTCACTCAGTATCCCAGTTCCAACAAAGTCCTCTGCAGTCTTTCTTTCCCCTTAGAAACCTCATAAACTAAGCCTAGAAATTCAAAATTGACTAAAATTAACATTCTCAAACTTATCAGAATAGTCTATAGAACTTGGCTTACCACTCCAGAATGTGTCTTCAGTTGAAGGACCAAGTCCATGCCCATTCCTCCAAAACAAAGATTCCAAAAGACCAAAATCCACAAGGTCAGGTTCAGCACACCCCACTCCTGGCACCAGCTTCTGTAGACAGAATTTGCAGACAACTTCAGGTTCACTGAGATAAAGTTCCAGACCAGACACAGTTATGAAGGAATGGATTTATTGAAGCTTAGAGAGCCAGAAGAAGTTCCACAAAGGCAGAAGAAGCTGGCCTGTTTTCACAGGACCAAACACAGTGAGAGAAGTCCCAAGCCAAGATCCACACAGCACACTTCAGAAACTCCAGTTAGTCATTTTGCATATCTTTAGGTTGGAATCTCAAACCCACCACCACACCTTAGGCTGGACCCTAAAATTTACCCAGTGACACCACCTCCAGAGAGATGGCTTCAGCTGCAAACTACAAACTATTTAAACCCCAAAATATGTTGGGGGCTATCTATTCAAACTACCACAGTGGAGCACTGTGATATCACATTAGGGCATTGTGAAATCACACTGGTGCTTTGTGACATCACAATGGGGCATTGTGATGTCACAGTATGGCATTGCAATATCACAGTTTGGAATTTGTGGTATAACACTTGGGAATTGTGATGATATACTGGAAAAATTGTGATGTGACAGTGGGGCTTAGTGATGTCACTGTGGATCACTGTGATATGACAGTGGGTGGTATTGTGATACTACAATGGAGTATTGTTATATCAAATGGGGGAATGTGATGCCATAGTGGGACACTGTGATGTCACAATGGGATTTTTGAAATCATAGTCAGGCTTTGTGATATCACAACAGGTTATTGTGATAACACAGTTGAGGATTGGAAAGAGACAGTGAGTCATTGTGACATAACATTGGGCTTTGTGACAAACAAGTTGGGTATTATTGTATCATATTGGAGCATTGTGTTGTCATAGCTGGACATTGTTATGAGACAGTGCATCATTGTGATGTCACAATTGGACATTATGATGTGGCAGTGGGGTATTGTGTTGTTACATGGAACATTTTTTAATATTCACATCTTTTATATACACATATAATTAATGTTTGGGTAAACCAGTTTTCAAAGAAAGTACAAATGGCTTAACATTTTTTTCAGTCAAGTCTGGTAGTAATAAAACAAACAGAAAAATGATAGAGCACCTTTTGGCTACTGCACTGGGCAGTATTAAAAACACCAGCATTTTCAAGGCTATATGGAACATAGTGTAAGTTGAAATAGTATTTGCCTCCAATTGTCTTCTCTGTCTTTCCAGTCCAATTAGCTTGCTTCTTGGAAGATTTTAGTATTGTGTACATTAGTAGCACAAATGAGTGGCATATTTATTTTAAATCATTTACTAATTAGTTCTATAAACTTTTGCACCTCAGTTTTCTTTTATGACACATATACATAATTAAGAAACTTTTTAAGGTATTGTTTACAGACACTGGGCACATTAACATATGCCTGTAATTCCAGCACTTGGGTAAAGAGACACAGGGAGATCAGAAGTTCAAGGTCATCCTGGGTTACAAAGCAAGTTTCAGGCCAGCTGGACTACATGAAACCCTGTCTCAAAAAACAAGTTTATAGAAACAAAATAATTTTTAGAGAAAGGAGCAACTTTAGAGAGGAAAAAGTATCTATATACATATGGGGGGGTTCTAGGGGTCATGTATAAATCTCAAGAAGTGACTCTCACTACTTTCTTGACATTTCCCAAAGGTGCCCCTATAGTGTTCTCAGAAAGTGAAGAAGAAATGATCATTTTGGAACCAGATAAGAACCCAAAGAAAATAAGGTAACAGGTTTCTGGGTGTTTTAAACATATACATGTATTTACATACATATACTTAGGTATTTGGAAATCTGTCCTTTGGATTTGCTCTGATCTTAATCCTGTTATCACATTCACTATCTATTCAGCTATTCTTTCTGCTTTCTTTACCCTGTCTCGGTGATCCAATGTTCAGCAAGCATGTAGTGAGCTACTAACTTCACTTAATCCACAGAACTCAGACTACCAATGAAAAACCAGAAAAAGCACCAAGTAAAAGTCTAGTGAAAAAGAAGAAAAAGAAGAGGACTGCTAATTAAAGCCAAAAGTTGTATGTGTATATAACTATTAAAAGTATATTTATTCAGTATCAACAACTCTGGGTATTTTTTATTCAAAAGTCAGTTATAATAATGGTTGAATTTTTAATAAGCTGCCTGTTTTTTTTTTTAATTTGTTGCTTTCCATATGTTCTGCAACCTGTTAAATTTGTAAAGGTTGATGAGGAATGAAAGATTTCCATAAAAAATTATGTCCATTAGCTACTGCCACATGTGTAAAAAGCGGCTTGCTCCACTGCACTGAAAAGTAGTTTGTCTCAGTCTTTGCTTACTTTATGACCAAGTCAACAAGATGGTCTAGTTGTTTCCCTGAATTATTTTAACATTAGAGGAGGGGTTCCTACTCCTCACTGAATAATACAAAACAAGTTGGCTTTTCTAAATGACACATTGAAGTCACAATTTTATCTCAAATTAACTTTGACTTAAAGCTCTCCAAATCAGTTTATTCTTAATTATTCTGACAGCTGGTATCATTAATACCTTAACAAAGACACTTAAAATTAGTCAATATCTAAGATACATATACAAACAACACAAAAATTTAAAACCATTAAAAGTAATAGATTACCATAATTTGAGTGTGGCTATAACACTGACATTCAGAAATAATTGTGGAATCAAAACCCAAGATAATAACTATACAACATTGGCTTTGGATAATTTTCATTTTAGCAGTCTTTCACTCTTACACATTTAGTGTCTCTGGTGGGTTGAGGAGAGAAACACCGTGATATTTTGAGTTCTTGTACTTTTCTCTTATTGACTGTTGTGCATGCTGTGGTGCTTTGAGGTAGGCCTGATAAAGGTCCATGAACAAGGCTTAAGACTTTCCAGGGTATATCCAGTTTTTTGTACAAGTGATTCAGGCCAGCTTTGTCCTGTGACTGGGTAGAGTGTAGTTCACAGCCAAATGCAGGGTCTCTTTCTGGAGTTTACATTCTTCTCCCACTTCAACTAGCCAGTCCACAAGTTATGGCCCACATACTGTTAGTGATGTCTGGTTGCTTCTTCATATACCCAACATTAGGTTTAAATTTGAGCTCCATTTCTTTAAGGTATGTGTGAATATCCTCATGGTAATCTGGTACTTCATTAACACTCACTGGCTTTTCATCTTCTAATACAATTGACATGTCCATAGTGTGTGGTGCTTCAAAACTACCATCCATTGGATAATCAAGCAGTACCAGTGGTTTTCTTGTTCCAGGTAAAGTGACAGCAGTTTTAAAAGCCAGGACATCTTCACACTCTGGTTTTTTAGACTCTGCTGATTTCTTTTGAGGTTCCTCTTCAGCTTCATCCACATGAATGGTAAATCCAGGCTATCGCTTGTTTTTAAAGGAGGAGCGCTAGTGATATGCTCATCATTTATGGGAAGGTCTTTAAGTGGTGCAGCCTGCTGCATCTTGGACCTCTACTGCAGCATGGGATACAGCGCGTTCCCAGCCTTCAGCATCACCTGGGCGCACGCTGGGCTGCTGGGTGGACGTCACCTTCTTGGGGTTGACATTTTCCCGGTCTCCAAGCGGCAGCAACGGTAGGGCCGAGCCAGCATTGCGCGCTGCAGGTCTGGGTGCCGAGTTGCCTAACATAGCTGTTCCCTAGGGCTGAAGGTGGGATTCGTCAGTGGCACCAAGAGTGTGCACGAACCCTGACAAGCACAGCTGCCGCAACCGAACCACCCGCTACCGGGCTTGGCTGTGCCAACTGCAGGTGGCAGAGATGCGTGGAAGCAGGTGCAGCAGGGCAGGAAGAAAGAAGACCACAGATGCCGCCTCACCTGGAACATTTTGATATCAGAGTGTGGGTCTGTGATGTTACAGTTGGACATTATGATGAGAGACTGGGACATTGTGATGTTACAGTGGACCATTTTGGAATTACAGTGGGGAATTGTGATTTAGAGTGGGGCTTTTAAATGTCACATTAGTGTATTGTGACATCACAGTGGGCATTGTGATGTGGGAGTAGGATATTGTGATGTCATTGTGGGATGTTGTGACATCACAGTGAGGCATTGTGATGTCACAGTATGGCAATATGATATCACGGGGGGAGAGTGATGTCCCAGTTGGGCATTGTGATGAGACAGTGAGATATGGTGATGTCCCAGTGGAATATTGTGATATCATAGTGGGGCATTGTGATGTCATTTTGTAGCACTGTGATGTCAATGGGGCAGTGGGGTATTGTAAAATCAGAGTGGGGCTTTCTGATGTCATAATAAGATACTGTGACATCACAGCTCAGCATCGTCATGTGACATTGGATATTGTGACAGCACAGTGGAGCATTGTTATAGCACAGTGGGAAACTGATGTCACATTGGGGCAATGTGATGTCACAGTGGGCATCGTTATGTTGCAATGGGCATTTGATGAGAAATCTGGTTTTATAATGCTTTAGGGGAGCATTTTGATGGCATACCTGCTCATTATCATGAGACAGTGATTCATTGTGATGTCACAGTGGCATATTGTGAAATCACAGTTGGCTTTGGGATGTCCCAATAGGGCATTGTGATGTACCACTGGGATATTATGATGTTACAGTTCAGTTAAGTGATGTCACAGTGGGACGTTATGTTGAGTGTTGAGAGTGAAGCAATGTGATGTCACAGTAGACCACTATGATATCACAATAGTTTACTGTGAGTCACAGAGCAGCTTTGTGATAAACAATGGGCATTGGGATATCACAGTGGGGCATTGTGAAATCCTAGTGGGGCTTTGTGATGTCATGTTAGGGTACTGTGATCTCATAGTAGAGTATTGTTATATAAGAGTTGTGCATTATGATGTCACAGTGGGGGTACTGTGATATCAAAATTGGACTTTGTGATGTCACACTGCTGCATTGTGAAATGCAGATTGGGTTTTGTGATGTCATATTATGGCATTGTGATGTCAACTGAGGTATTTCTATAGTGCATTAGGGCATTTTGATGTCACAGTGGGTCACAGTGATATCACAATGTGCTTTTTGGTGTCACAGGGGCACATTGTGAACATATATAGGGGCTTTGTTTTCACAATATGGTATTGTAAAGTCACAGCTTAGCATTGTGATGGATGTGAGTGTAGTATTGTATGTCACAGTGGAACACTGTAATGTCACAATGGGGCAATGCGATGTCAAATTGGGAATTGTCTGTTACTGTGGTAAACTTTTATGAATAAGTTTGTTTTGTTATGTCATATAGGTGCATTGTGTTTTATTAGCTGGACATTATCATGAGACAGGGAGTCACTGTGATATCACAATGGGACATTTTGAAATCACAGTGGGGCTTTGTGATGTCACAAAAGGGCATTGTGATGTCATACTGGATTATGATATTACAGTTCAGTTTGGTGATGTCACAGTGGGATATTATGATGGGAGAGTGGGGCATTGTGATATCAAGTAGACCACTGTGATATCCCAGTAGTTAATGGTGATGTCAAAGAATAGCTTTGTGATCAATAGTGGAGCATTGTGATATCACAGTGGGGCATTGTGAAATAATAGTGGAGCTTTGTGGTGTAATATTAGTATATTGTGATGTCACAATAGAGCATTGTTATAGCACAGTTGGGCATTGGGATGTAACAGTGGGCACTGTGATGTCACAGTGAGGCATTGTGGTTAACAAGTTGGTTTTACTATATGTCATATGGGGGCATTGTGATGTCATAGCTGTGAATTTTCATGAAACAGTGAGTCATTGTGATGTCATTGTGGAGCATTTTGCTAGCACATTGGGGCATTGTGAAATATCAGTGGGGATTTTGATGTCACAATATGGCATTGTGGTGTCACTCTGGGACATTATGGTGTTATAGTTCAGCTCTGCGATGTACAGAGACACAGTTTGATGAGACAGTGTGTCATTGTGATGTAAAAGTAGACCACTGTGATTTCACAGTGAGGAATTGTGATGTCATAGAAGAACTTTGTGATGAACAGTAGAGCATTGTGATATCACAGTTGGGCATAATGAAATCATAGTGAGGCTCTCTAATGTCACACTGGGTATTGTTATGTCACTGTGGAGCATTGTTATATCACAGTTAGGCAGTATGATGTCACAGTGAAATAATATGTTGTTACAATTGGGCTTTGTGGTGTCACTCTGTGGCATTGTTAATTCAGACTGTGGCTTTGTTATGTCATAATAGGGTGTTATGATGTCACAGTGGGGCATTGTTTTATGACAGTGGGTCATAGTAATATCACCATGGTGCATTATGATGTCACAGGGAGGTTACGTTCAGTCATAGTGGAGCAATGTGATTTAAGAGTGGGGCTTTGTGAAGTAAAGTGTACATTTATTATATCACTATTGGGGTATTTTGCTCAGTCAGTTTGTCATTGTAGTGTGACAGATGGACTTTGGAATCTCATAGTTGGTTACTGTGGTGAGAAAGGTGGGTAATTGTGATGTTACTGTTGAGATTTCTGTTGTGACAATAGGGTACTGTGATATCACAGAAAATCATGGTGATATTACAGTGGGGCATTGTTATGTTACAGTGGGAATTGTGATGAAAAATGGCTTTATTATGTCATATGGGAGCATTGTGATGTCAAAACTGGGCATTACCATAAGAGAGTGAGCCATGATGTGGTATCACAATGAGTCATTGTGAAATTAAGGTAGGGTTTTCTGATATCACAACAAGGGTATTGTGACCTCACAGCTGAGCAATGTGATATGACATAATGTATTGTGATGTCACAGTACAGCATTATTATATCAAAGTGAGACAATGTGATGTCACAGTGGGGCACTGTGATGTCAAAATGGGACAATGTGATGAAAAAAATTGGTTTATTTTGTCACATGTGAGCATTTTGATGTCATAGCTGGGCACTATCATGAGACAGCGAGTCATTGTGATTTTATGGTGGTGCATTGTTATAGCACAGTGGGGCATTGTGAAATGACAGTGGAGCTTTGTGATATCACTTTAGTGTATTTAGGGTATTATAATTTCAGAGTGAAGCATTGTTATATCTCAGTGGGGAATTGTGGTATCAGATGAGGGCTTTGTGGTGGCATCGTGTGGCATTGTGAAAACACAGTGGGGATTTGTGATGTCACAATAGAATATTGTGATATCATAGTTGAACATTGTGGTGTGACAGTGGGTATTGTTTTGTTATCATAGAGTAATGTTATATCACAGTGGGACACTGTGATGTCACAGTGGTGAAATGGGATGTCACAGTGTAGCATTAAGATGAACAAGTTGTTTTTTTATGTCATATCTGAGCTTTATGATGCTATAGTTGAGCATTAACTTTGATGTCACATTTGAGCATTGTGGTATCACAGTGGGACATTATGAAATCTCAGGGGCTTTTGATGTCACAATAGGACATTGTGATGTCACACTATGACATTATGATATTACAGTTCATCTCTGTGATGTCACAGTGGGCCACTCTGATTAGAGAATGGGAAATTGTGATGTCACAGTAGACCACTGTGATATCATATTGGGGAAGAGTTTTCTTATGAATAGTGGAGCACTGTGATACCACAGTGGGGATTTTTGATGTCATATTAGAGTATTTTGACATCATATCACAGGGGAGCATTGTTATAACACAGTAGGGCATTGTAATGTCACAGTAGGGCTCTGTTATGTCATAATGGGGCTTTGTGATATCACAGTGTATCATTGTGAAATTAGAGTGAGGCTTTGTGAAGTCACAATATGGTATTGTGACCTCACAGCTGCACACATTGATGTGGCATTGATATTGTGATATCAGAGTAGAACATTGATATATCAGAGTGGGACACTGTGATGTCACAGTGGGATAATGTGATAATATGGTGGGACATTTTGATGTCATAATGGGCCATTGCAATGAATAAGTTGGTTTTGTTATGTTATATCTGAATCTTATTATATCAAACCTAAGCATTATCATGAGATAGTGAGTCATTATGGTGTCACAGTGGAACATGGGAATATCACAGTGGGGCACTATGAAATCCAGTGGGGCTTTTTGATGTCAAAATAGAGCATTGTGATGTCACATGGGAACATTATGATGTTACAGTTCAGCTCTATGATGTCACATTGGGAAATTATGTTGAGGAAGTGGGACATTGTGAAATCACAGTGTGAATATGTGACATCACATTAGAATATTGTTATGTCACAGTGGAGCTTTGTTACGTCACAGTAGAGTGTCATAATATTGCAGCTGAGCACTGTGATGTCATAATGGGTCTTTGTGATATCGCAATGTGTAATTGTGAATCAGAGTGCGACTTTGTGATGCCACAGATTAGCATTTTGTTGTAACATTGGGTGTGGTTGCTGGTTGCCCTGGGGCCACTGTGCATCAGTTTCCCAGGGTTGTCCAGGCAACTGTGGAGCAGGGTCTTGAGTGACCATGATTGTCATGGGAAGAAACACCCAGGAGACTGTGTCAGAGGACAGCTCATTTATTTGTTGGGGGAATAGGCTTATAAGTGTTCATGTAGTGTTGGTAAAAATTATGGGTATGGGTCACTGGGGGGTTGGCTGTGTGAAGGCTGCTGGCTGATGCATCTTTAACATATAGGGAACTTCCAGCTGAACAGTAATAGGTCATATGGCCACAGGTAAACCAAAACCTAAGTCTTATCAGGATGTCCAGGTGCCTCAGGCAAAGGGAGGGAGAGGGTCCCACTCCTATGGTCCCAAGGCGAGATTATCATGGTCTAGGCCTGCTGCAACCTCCTGTGGCCTTGGGCCCTTAGCTGTACCTAACAGTTCAGGCATACTTTAGCCTCCAGTGGCCTGGAGGTGATACATGAGAGCCTGATTGGTAGCAACCTTAGTGATATTAGTTATTTGTTGTCTGAGAAATGTGATAAGGCAGGGAGCCACAAGTAACAGGGTTCCTATAGTCCGGAGGGGGCCAAGGAAGGGGATGAGCCAAATGAGTAAGGGGTTAGAGAACCAGGTGGTGGGATCGTTGGATTTATAGTGGGTTCAGAAAAGTTCACTATAGATGTGGGGTATTCAAGGGTGGCATTAATAGGGAACATAGTTCATAGGGGATGGGTGGTAGATGCACAAAAGAAGCAGATAGAAGCATTGGGGTGGTTGGTAAAGGGGAAAAGAGTGGCCATCTATTGGATGTATTGTGCTCAGGCTATGATGGCTTGTCTCTTTTCTGACTTGTTTTTCCTGTGAAAGAATGTTGTGGTAAGAACCAGGTGAGAAATGGAGCCAAGCTCTCTAGAGATATGAAGGTTGGCAGAGGGAGACAGTGCAAGGCCATGAGCCTAAAGTTTTCCTGTCACCCTCATCCAACAGTGTTCATCCCAGGGGTCTAGTATGTTGTTTTCTTTTTTTTTTTTTCCCCAAGATTCGTTCTTGTTCTTAATATAAAGTCAGAGAGGGTTTCCTCTGGTTTTTGACAGAGGAACAGCGAGGAAGAGGTATTATTTTGGGGCCTAGAGGAGAGTGTATTTTATCCCATGCTTAAAAGAGCACAGAGGTGGACTTGGTCATAGTACCCTGGGGGTTTTTGGGTCTGCTCGACTCCTGTGAAGAAATAACCCTGTTCAAACATCTCATCAAAGCCCTAGGGGGTGTTTTATTGGTTTTGATTCCTTCTTATTTGTTGGAGACATTCATCTCTATAGAGGGCTTCCCATTGAAGGAATAGGGGGCTAGGCAGCAAAGACCAGAAGATATCACAGCAGTCCTGGGAGTTGTTAAGGGAGCCCCATAGGCTCTGGAGGAGTGACTTACTCGATGGATCATGCATCCCATCCTCCCTGACTGCCCATCTGAGTTATTTAAGGTCATTGGCCTGATATGAATAATATTTTAGGGGCTGAGCCCCAGTTGGTTGGACATTAACAGTAAAAGTTGTGATTCCCTGATTGTATTTGTATTGTTATCCAGAGCTCACATAGTTGTGTGATTGTCAGTGAGGGGGTGGATAGAGAAGGGTCCTGGTCAAGGGAATTTATCATAATGGGATTCTTTTGGCCTGTGTAACATGAGTCCGGAGGGGGACAGCTTGGTTCAGGATATAGGTAAGGTTGTAGGAGTGGATAAATGTGGGTGAGCATAGGGGTGTCTGGAGTAATTTTCTTACTAATTTCTTCCATAGCCTTTACAAGGGGACTCAATTCTGCCACTGGCTGGTCCTCAGGTTCTGCCTCATTGGAGTCATCATCTGATTTTGGCATGGTGATGGTCTTAGAAGGACCAATACAATGTCTAATAGCCACTATAATTGGAAGGAAAGGGGAGGAGGATTCCTTCCTGAACTTCCCATCTCCTGGCTAGATAAGCTATGTCAGGGTCATATGGCTCCCCAGAAATAATGCAGGGGGAAATCTAGAGGACTTATTCCTAAAAGGAGATGGCTTCCTTCTGGGAACGCTTAAAGACTCTAGCCTTGTGATGTGCTGGTAAACCTCAAATTTGTGACTCTTTTTGGTGGGAGGTGATATTACTCATTATAGAAAAAGAGTAAAGACACCAAGACCAAAGGGAAATATTCCTGAGGGCTGGATAGCACCATGGAGAATTCCCTAAAGGTCCAGACACAAGCCTGCCTGCAAGTTGAAGAGACCAATGACCATCCTACAGGCTTTTAAGAGGTTGTTGTATTACCAGTTTCTTGTTCAGGAGAGAAATAGGGGATTGTTGCCAACACCCCTGTGGGATGTGGGAGTCCAGAAAGAGGTCTAGGGGCCTTTAATCAATGCCAAAGAGTGGCCTCATCCAAGAGACATAAGGTCCCCTTTCGCTTTATTTGGTCTCTAGTGATAGTGCAAACTGAAAGTAAAGGAGGAAAGGGGGAAACCTGACAGCCCTCAGTGGTGGGAGGCAATGCCACAGAGGCTGATGCCCCTTGGTGGGGGGCACTCACCTATCCTGGTGCATCAGAGTGTCCCTGTTCAGGTGCCAGCTGTGGTTCCTGCTCACCCTGGGGCCACCCACTATGTATTTGTTTCCCAGACTTTGCAGGCAACTGCGGAACAAGATCATGAGTGGCCATGAGTAGACAGGAAGAAACACTGGGGGACTGTGTCAGAGAACAGCTCATTTATTTGTTGTGGGAATGGGCTTATAAGAGCTCATCTAGTGGCAGGAAAAAGTATGGGGTATGGGTTGCAGAGGGATTGGCTGTGTGAAGGCTACTGACTGATAAACCACTACCATATAAGGACCTTCCAGGTGTGTGGTAGAAGGTCACATGGCCACCAGGAAACCCAAACCTAAGTCAGGATGTTCAGGTCCTCCAGGCGAAAGGAGGGAGTGGCCCTACTCTTGCCATTCTCAAGGCGAGATTATTGGGGTCTAGGTCTGCTGAAACCTGGGGCCCTTATCCATGCTGGACAGCTCAGGCCTACTTTAGTCTCCAGTGGCCTGAGGCCCATTACTGTGCCCAACAATTGGGTATTGTTAAGTCAGAGTGGTGTATTGTTATATCAAAGTTGGATATGGTGATATCACAGTGGGGCATTATGATGTCAAAATGGGACATTGTGATGAACAAGTTGGTGTCGTGACATAAGAGAGCATTTTGATGTTATATCTGGGCATTATCATGAGACAGTGAGTCATTGTGATGTCACTGTGGAGCATTGTGATATCGCAGTGAGGCATTGTGAAATCACAGTGAGGCTTTCTGATGTCACATTAGGGTATTGTGATGTCACAGTGAAGCATTGTTATATTACAGTGGGGCACTGTGGTGTCATAGTGTGGCACTGTGGTGTCACAATAGGGCTTTGTGGTGTCACAGTGAAATCAGAGTGGGGATTTGTGGTGTCACAATAGAATATTGTGAGGTCACAGTTGACCATTGTGATGTGACATTGGGTATTTTGATGTCATCCTGGATCATTGTTATATCACAGTTGAACATTATGATCTTACAGCTCAACTTTCTAATGTCACATTGGGACATTATGATGAGAGATTGGTGCATTGTGGTGTCACAATGGACCTCTATGATATCACAATGGTGCATTTTTATGTCACAGTGGGGTACTGTGATTTTAAACTGTCTTTTGTGTTATTACACTGTAGCATTGTGAAATTAGATTAGGGCTTTATGATGTCATAGTAGGGTATTGTGATGTCACAGTTGAGCATTGTAATTTGACATTGGGCATTGTAATGTCATAGTGGAGCATTTTAATATCACAGTGGGACACTGTAATGTCACAGTGGGGCATTATAATGAGAAAGAGAGTCACTGTGATGTTGGTCTAGCATTGTGAATTCACACTCGTGTTTTGTGATGTCACAGTTGTGCCTTGTTATATCACAGTGGGACATTATGATTTTATAGTTCAGCTCTGTGACATCACAATGAGGCATTATCATGACAGAATGTGGCATTGTAATGTCTCACTGTACCTCAGTGATATCACATTGAGGAACTGTGATATTACAGAGGGACTGGGATGAACAGTGGAACACTGTGATATTACAGTGGGGCACTGTGGAATCAGAGTGGGGCTTTGTCATGTCACATTAGGATATTGTATCATCACAGTAGAGCATTTTTATATCACAGATGTGAATTGTGATGTCACAGTGGAGCACTGTCATATCAGAGTGTGACACTGTAATGTGACAGTGGGGAAATGTGATGTTACAGTGGGGCATTTTTGTGTTACAGTTGAAATTTTGATGAACAATTTGGTTTTATTGTGTTGCGTAAGAGTATTATGATGTCATAGCTGGTCATTGTCAAGAGACAGTGAGTCATTTTGATGTGAAATCACAGTAGGGCTTTGTGTTGTCACAATAGGACATCGTGATGTTATACTCAGTGAGGTAACAGTGAGATATTATAATGGGAGAGTGTGGCATTGGACTATCAAAGTACATCACTGTGATATCAGAGTGGTTAACTGTGATGTCACAGAGAGGCTTTTTGATAAACAGTGGAACATTGTGATATCACAGTAGGGCACTGTGAAATCACAGTGGGGCTTTGTGATGTCACATTAGGATATTGGGTCATCATAGTGGAACTTTGTTATAACACAGAGGCTAATTGTGATGTCACAGTAGAGTACTATTATAGTACCTTGGGACAATGTAATGTGAAAGTAGGACAACATGATGTCTCAGTGAAGCTTTCTTATGTTACAGGTGGGCATTTTGATGAACAAGTTTGTTTTATTATGTCATATGAAAGTATTCTGATGTCATAGCTGGGAACTATCATGAGAATGTGAGTCATTGAGATGTCACAGTGGTACATGTTGATATCAGAGCGGAGCATTGTGAAATCTCACTGGCACTTCTTAATGTCATGATACAGCATTCTGATGTCACAGTTAATATCTGTAATACTGTGACATTATGGCAAAAGAGTGGGGAATTGTGATGTCACAGTAGACCACTGTGTAATCAGAGTGGTTAATTGAGTTGTTACAGAGAAACTTTGTGATGAACAATGGAGCATTGTGATATCACACAGGGGCATCGTGAAATATCAATGGGCCTTTTGATGTCAATATAGGGCCGTGTGATGTCACTGTGGGATATTATGATGAGATAGTGGGCATTGGGATGTCACAATAGACCTCTGTGGTATCACAATGGGGAATTTTGATTTCACAGAGGGCTTTGTGAAGAACAGTGGAGCACTGTGATATGACAGTGGTACATTGTAAAATTACAGTGGGGCTTTGTAATTTCACATTAGAGTATTGTGATGTCACTGTGGAGCATTGATATATCACATTAGGGCACTGTGATGTCCCAGTGGGGCACTGTGAGTTCAAAATGCAGCTTTTGGTGTCACAGTATGGCATTTTGAAATCATAATAGAGTTTTGTGATGTCACAAGAAGGTATTCTGACACAGATGAGCATTGTTACAGTGGGCTATTTTGTTGTCACAGTGGAGCACTCTAATATCACAGTGGGTAATGTAATGTAACAGTGGGGAAATGTGATGTCACAGTGGGGCATTATTATGTTATAGTTGGGCATTTTGATGAACAAGTTGGTTTTATTATGTCATTGTGGTGGTTTGATTCAGGTGTCCCCCATAAACTTAGGTGTTCTGAATGCTAGCTCCCCAGCTGATGGATATTTGGGAATTAATGCCTCCTGGAGGGAGTGTATTGTTGGGGGCGGGCTTATGGGCTTTATAGCCAGTTTCCCCATGCCAGTGTTTGGCACACCCTCCTGTTGCTGTGGTCCATCTTATGTTGGCCAGGGGGTAATGTCCACCCTCTGCTCATGCCATCGTTTTCCCCTGCCATCGTGGAGCTTCCCCTCGAGCCTGTAAGCCAAAATAAATCTCTTTTTCCCAGAAGCTGCTCTTGGTTGGGTGATTTCTAACAGCAATGCGAACCGGACTGCAACAGTAAAGTGGTACCGAGGAGTGGGGTTGCTGCTAAACACCTGACTTTGTGGCTTCAGCCTTTTTGGAGCTGATTTTCAAGAGGAAAGTGGAAGAAGTTGAAACCTTGGCCTAAGAGATGCCCTGCAGTGTTGTAAGTACAGCTCGATGGACTATTCTGGTCAGAACTATGGACTATGAGGTTTGGCTCTTGAGGGTGAGAAAGAGCTTTGCTTGGACTGAGCTAGCAGTTTGTGTGAAAAGCTTGCTGTTATGCCTGTATCCTGAGAAGTTGTGCAGGGTTGTTTTGCGTAGAAGTGAACTGGTGTGAGTAGAGGGATATGGCACAGAAAGAAAAATCTTTGGGTGAACTGTTGCCCATTTAACTGCAACTGAGAGATTACAATCTATGAGACTGGGCTAGTTGACCTGCGCTGGGGCAACAAGAAGAATGTAGACTCCTTTGAAGGGGCCTGAGTGCTCAAGGAGTGTCCTGTTCTTCAAAGTCTGCTTTATTCCCCCCTGGATTAACAAATTGGCACCCTACCTGGTATCGTGGAGTATAAGAAATGCTGGAAAGAGGGTCATTGAGTTTGCAACATGGTCTTGTGTTTTGGAAATGGCCATGGGCAGTGTGAAGCGAGTTTGCTGGTTGCCTACATAGAGACCCCATAGGGCCATGAGGATGAACCGTGGCTTGCAGTGGAGACCCAGTGGAGATGCCGGGACCATGAGATAGCTGCCGAGGAGCTGCCGGCCCCGATGAAGTTTTCCAGGACTGTGAGTAGCCTAGCTGGAGGTGCGGAATTGGAATGCCAGAGACTTGTTGCTGGTTAGAATTATCAGACTTGAAGATTTGTCACTGGCTAGAGTTGCTGGACTTGAAGCTACAGAGTTTGACGTTTGCCCTGGTTGTTTTAAATCTTGTATTGGTTGAATGTTCCTTTGCTATGCCCAATGCCATCTTTTGCAGTGTGAATATTTATTCTGTGCCATTATGGGTTTTTTGAGGTTATATTTTGGTATTAGGGCTCAGATCTTGGACTATGGGATGTATGAACATCATTGGGATTGATAAAAACTATGGGGACTTTTAAAGTCAATCTGAATGCATTGTATTTTACACCATGTATGGATATCAGTTTATGGGGGCCAGGGGAGGAATGTGGTGGTTTGATTCAGGTGTCCCCCATAAACTTAGGTGTTCTGAATGCTAGCTCCCCAGCTGATGGATATTTGGGAATTAATGCCTCCTGGAGGGAGTGTATTGTTGGGGGTGGGCTTATGGGCTTTATAGCCAGTTTCCCCATGCCAGTGTTTGGCACACCCTCCTGTTGCTGTGGTCCATCTTATGTTGGCCAGGGGGTGATGTCCACCCTCTGCTCATGCCATCGTTTTCCCCTGCCATCGTGGAGCTTCCCCTCGAGCCTGTAAGCCAAAATAAATCTCTTTTTCCCAGAAGCTGCTCTTGGTTGGGTGATTTCTAACAGCAATGCGAACCGGACTGCAACAGTCATATAGGAGCATTGTGATGTTATAGCTGGGCATTAACATGAGACAATGAGTCATTGTCATGTTACAGTGGTATATTTTGAAATCACAGTCAAGTTTTGTGATGTCACAATAGGTTATTGTGATGTCACAGTGGAGCATTCTTATATCATAGCGGGGAATTCTGATGTCACAGTGTGGCATTGTGATGTCACCTTGGTGCTTTTTGTTGTTACAGTGGGGCATTGTGAAATTGGGGTGGAGCACTGTGATGTCACAGTAGGATATTGTGACATCACAGTTGAGCATTGTGATGTGACTGTGGGGTATTTTGATGTCATGTCATAGTGGATTTTGTTTCATCACAGTGTGATACTGTGCTGTCACAATTGGGCAATGTTATATTACAGTGGGACATTGTGATGACATAGATGGTTTTATTATGGCATATGGGAGCATTGCGTTGGCATACCTGGGCATTATCATGAGGGAGTAAGTCACTGTGATGTACAGTGGTGCACCCGGGGGCTTTCTGATATCACAATATGGTATTGTGATATTATACTGGAACATTATGATGTTAAATTTCAACTTGCTGAGGACACAATGGGAGAGTGGGGCATTGTGATGTCAAAGAGGACCACTGTGATATTATAGTGGCTAATTGTGATGTCACAGGGAGACTTTTTGATGAACAGTGGGGCATTGTGAAATCACAGTGGGGCTTTGTGATCTCACATTAAGATTTTGTATCTTCACAGTGAAGCATTGTTAAATCACAGATGTTAATTGTGACATCACAGTTGATCATTGAGATGTGATAGTAGATATTGTGATGTTGCAGTGGAACTTGGTTAGTCACAATTGGACACTGTGATGGCACAGTGGGAAATTGTGATGAACAAGTTGGTTTTATTATGTCATATTGGAAAATTGTGATGTCATAGTTGGGATTTATCATAAGACATTTAGTTATTTTGATATCACAGTGGAGCATTGTAATATCACAGTGGAGCATTATGAAATGTCAGTGGTGCTTTTTGATGTCACAATACAGCATTGTGATGCTACTGTGGGACATTATGATGAGAGATTGTGACATTGTAATGTCACAGTGGACCTGTGTGATATCACAGTAGGGATACCACTGTGTGATGAAGAGTGGAGTATTGTGAAATCACAGTGGGTCTTTGTGATGTCACAATAAGGCATTGTGATGTCACAGTTGAGCATTATTATATCACAGTGGGGAATTCTGATGTCACAGTGTGGCATATGTTGACACATTGGTACTTTTTGTTGTCATAGCGGGGCATTGTGAAATCAAGGTGGGGCATTGTGGTGTCACAGTTGAGCACTGTGATGTGACAGTGGAGTATTTTGATGCCACAGTGGAGTTTGTTACATCATAGTGGGACACAGTGCTGTCACAGTGGGGCAATTTTGTTTGGCATTGTGATGAACCACTTGGTTTTATTATGTAATATGGGAACAATGATGGCATACCTGGGCATTTTCATAAGACAATGAGTCATTGTGATGTCACAGTGAAGCATTGTGGAAACATAGTGGGGCTTTATGATGTTACATTAGGGTATTGTGATGTCACTGTGGAGCATTGTTATATTACAGTGAGGCATTGTGATGACACATTGAGGTATTGTAATATCTCAATTGGGCTTAGTGGTATCACAATGTGTCATTGTAAAATCAGAGTTGGGATTTGTGATGTCACTATAGCATATTGTGATGTCACAGCTGAGAAATGCGATGTGACATTAGGTATTGTGATGTCCCAGTGGAGCATGCTATGTCACAGTGTGGCTATGTGAAGTAACACTTGGACATTGTGATGTAACAGTGGGGCATTATAATGAACAAGTTGGTATTATTATGTAGTATTGGAGCATTGTGATGTCATAGCTGGTAATTCTCTTGAGAAAGTGAATCCTTGTGATGTTACAGTGAAGCCTTGTAATGCCACAGTGGGGCATTTTGAAATCTCAGTGGGGCTTTTGATGTCACAACAGGGCATTATGATGTGACAGTAGGACATTATGATATTACAGTTTAGCAGTGTGATATCACAGTGTAACATTATAATGAAAGTTTGGGAACTTGTGACATCACAGTAGGGAATTTGATGACAAGTGGGGCACTGTCATTTCACAATTGGGCTTTGTGGTGTCACACTATGGCATTGTAAAATCAGAGTGGGGCTTTGCTATGTCACAATACGATATTGTAAAGTCACAGTTGATCATTGTGATGTGACATTGGTATTGTGACATCATATTGGAGCATTTTTATATCATACTGGGGCATTGGTAAATGTCATGAGACATTATGATGAGAGAGTAGGGCATTGTGATGTCACAGTAGACCACTGTGTTAGTACAGTAAAAAAAAAAAAGAGGACTTCCAGTCAAGATGGCGACCACCTAGCTGCACTACAAACAACAAGGGAAAAAAAAGGCAAGTATTCAAGGGAAATTAGGAACTTTTTGAAGAGGGAGGGCACAGATTGGGGTAAAAGAGGGAAGCACACACCCCCATGACCCACGCCCCGCCACCCCGCCCGCCGCGAATCTCCGCATCGGGCACGGCCCGGCGCCACAGCGGCCCGGCGCCCCATGCGCACCAAGCCCCATGCGCCCCGGCAGCCCCACACACCACACAAACCTGCGCCCCATGCCCGCGCACCCCCGCCCCCCCAGGGCGCCCCTCCCCCCCAGCATGCCCCACGCTCCCTATCCACACGCGGCATGCGCGGCCCCAGCGAACCGAGGCTTCCTGCACCCCGGGCGCCCAGGCCTGTCCCGCGCCCCTGCGTCCCCCGCGAGCCCCAGACCCCTGCGCCCCACCCCCGCATGCCTCGAGACCCCCCCGCCCGCCCCACCGCCCGCCCCACCCCCCGCACACCCCAACCCCGCGCGCCCCACACTCCCTATCCACACACAGCAGGCGTGCCCCGCACCCCCTCGCCCCCGTGCGCCCCGAGTTCCCCGCGCCCCACCCCAACACGCCTTGAGCCCCCCCCCGCACGCCCCGCCCCCGCCTTCCCCTGCGCACCCAATGCTCCCTACCCACACGCGGCAGGTGCGCCCAAAGCACCCCACAGCGTCCCGCGCCCGGGTGCCCAGGTGTGCCCCGCAACCCCGTGTGCCCCGATACCCCCGCGCCCCACCCCCACGCTCCTCGAGCGCCCCCCAGTGCGCCCCACCCCGCCACACGTCCAGAGTGCCCTGTGGCCTCCCGCAGCATCCCGCGCTCCATCTTACCTCAGCGTGCTCCACACACCCTGCGCAACCCGCGACCCCCTTAACCCCCTCCCCCACACGACCCGCCACCTCACCCCCGTGAGTCCAGAGCACCGCGCGGCGTCCCGCAGCGTCATGCGCCCCCCACGCCCACCCGAGCGCCCTGCGCTCCTAGCTGCCCCCCTCCCCGCGCTCCCTGCGCCGCCACCCCCATGCACCCCGGAGCATCCGCGCCCTGAGCCCCGTGCACCCTGAAGCACTCACTGCCCCCCCCCGCGCCCCCACCCCGAACGCCCCTCGTCCCACCGCTGCACGCGGTCCGGGCGCCCGCACGCATCCCGAGCGTGCCCAGGCATGCCCTGCGCCCCCTGGGCCCCACCCCCACGGGTCCTGCGCCCCGGCGTGCCTCAGCGTACTGTGCCCCCCTCCACGCCCCGCGCCCCCTGCGTGACACCCTCGACACCCCCCTGCAAGCCCCACCCCCCCGCATGTCCAGAGCACCCCGCGGCATCACTTGGCATACTGCACCCCGGTGTGCCCTGCGCCCCCTCCCCCCACACGCACCCTGCGCCCCCCCGCGCACCAAGCGCAACCCCCACGTGCCCTGCGCCGCTAGACCCCGCGCCTCCTTCACGCTCCCCTGAATCCTCCTGCGCACCCGGTGACCCCCCATGTGCCCCACAATCCCCCCCCGCACCTCCCGGGTGCCCCACGCTCCCCCCGCGCCCCCCGGGTGCACCGCACCCCCCCGCGCCCCACACACCACCCTTGCAGGCACACCCCCGCACCAACAGCGCGCCCCTCACCCCCTCACTGATCAGAGCATCCCATGCACCCCGCCTCTCCAGGGAACCCCACCTCGTGCCCCCTGAGCCCTGCCGCCTCCCGCACACCCCACCCTGATTGCCTGGTGCCCCGGTGCACCCCGACCCCCACCACTGTGTGCCCCACTCGCTCCATACACACCATCGCACCCCGCATCCCCTTCCGCCCACCCACCCATGCACCCTCCGCACATCCCGCATGGCTGTGCTCTGATCGGGGACCCACCAGTCACACCTGCCAGCCTGCTGCACTGAAGCTGAGACCTCCTACCTCGCCCTTGTTCCCTGATCCTGCGAGTAGACCAGCCACATGGTGCTCGGTTCGCAGGCCTGTGGGGGCCACCCCTGCCATGAATAGGAGGCTGCCAGATCCCCTTCTGCTGTGCTCACATCACTTGCCGCCGGTCAGCTTCTGCTGTGTCCTGATTCCGTACCCACATCATCTGCCTCTGCACTACAATTGCACGTGCAGTGGGCCCGGTCCCACAGCAAGAGCCACATAAGTCCACACTGAGTCCAGCGCCAGCGCAGGTGCCATCCCCTACCTGTACATCGCCACCCATACCCCATTCCCCTGAGGCAGAAGAGCACAGACTGTTTACAGACCCCAGTGTACCCAGCCAGAATCTAGGCACCTTCAGGGCTTGCTACCTCAGTCCCCTTCCAAGCTCAAAGGCAGGCAGCTTAGGTGCATTACTGGGTGAGAATTCAGGCAACTTTGGTGCCCCTGTCAGGCTATAGGTAGGCGGCTTTGGCAAGAGTGAGCAAAAGCCCAGGCTGCTTGCAACTGCCCCAGGCTGCCTTGGACTCGCATTAAGCTAGATCCCAGGCTACTCCACGCACCTACCTGCCCATACACTGACATGGGTAGACCACAGCGCAAAAGAAATAACACGAAAAATAAAATGGAAGAAAATCCAAACAGATCACCCAGTCCAACAAGGATCACAACTAACCAAAACATAGAAGAGTGCTTAGGATCAGAACATCAAGTGGAAGCAATGAACAATGCAACCCTGACCAAACTACTGCTAGAACTGACAGGAAAGCTACAAAGGATAGATAATCGTATGGATGCTACCAACACTAAGCTAGAGCAATATGATAAGACACTGGAAGGAATTCAAAGAGAGCTAAGAGAGTTGAGGGAGAGTGAAAAAAAAGAGGACCTTAAAAATCAGCTGGCCACACTAAATGAAAACATAAAGAAATGCAAGGATGATTTCCAAGAATCATCAAGAAAATCAGAAAATGAGACAAAAGGGAGCTGGACAAAGCGATGTAAGTGATACATAGGAAAGTAGTAGAAAATGCAAACTTAATTGAACAAGTCCAAAACTCACGAGAGGCTCTCAAGAATAGAGTCAGCGAAGTGGAAGAAAGAAATTCTGCTCTGGAAGACAGGATGGAAGAAATAGTTCGAGAGTCCAAAAATTTCAGTAAGTTCAAAAGTTCCTGTGAACAGAACATGAGAGAATTGTGGGATACACTTAAACGTCCTAATATCAGAATCATTGGAATACCAGAAGGAGAAGAATTTCAGACCAAAGGCATGGAGAACTTATTTAACACAATAATTGAAGAAAACTTCCCCCGTCTCTTAAAAGAAAGGCCCATCAAGATTCAAGAAGCAAACAGAACTCCTAACTGACTAGACCAAAGGAGAAACTCCCCAAGGCATATTATCATTAAGACTCTAAACATTGACACAAAGGAAAAAAATCCTAAAAGCAGCTAGGGAAAAACAGCACACCACTTTCAAAGGAAACCCCATCAGAATTACTTCAGACTTCTGAATGGAAACCCTGAAAGCTAAAACGGCCTGGAATGAAACCCTCCAAACTCTAAGAAATTATGGCTTCCAACCCAAACTACTCTACCCGGCAAAAGTCTCCCTTATATAGATGGTGAAAGGAAAACTTTCCATGACAAAATTCAGCTTTACAATGATATGAACACAAAACCAAACCTAAGAAAGTATTCCAGGAAATTCTCCACAGAGAAGAAACAAATAACCAAACACAAATGCCTACAAGAAGCAGATCACAGCAACCAAACCCAGAGTAGAAAGAAAAAATTTTAAACTCCATGGAAATGCCAACACACCTCCACCACCACAACATGGCAGGGATCAAATCAAACCTCACAGTCATCACCCTAAATATTAATGGCCTTAATTCACCCATAAAGAGACACAAGCTAATAGGGTGGATAAAAAAATTAGACCCCTCAATCTGCTGCCTTCAAGAAACACACCTTACCACTAAAGACAGAAACCTCCTCAGGGTGAAAAGGTGGAAAACAATCTTCCAAGCAAATGGGAATAAGAAACAAGCAGGTGTAGCTATACTAATATCAGATAAAATTGACTTCAAACAAAAACCAATCAAAAAAGACAAAGAAGGCTACTTCCTGCTTATAAAGGGAACAGTCCATCAATAGGATATTACAATCATAAATCTGTATGCACCAAACACAGGGGCACCACACTTCATAAAACAAAAGCTACTTGACAATAAAACAGAAATAACCACCAACACCATTATAGCTGGGGACTTTAACACACCATTATCAGTAGTAGAAAAATCACCCAAACAGAAGCTCAACAGGGAAGGAAGAGAGCTCAACAAAACCATAGAGCACTTAGACCTAAAGGACATCTATAGAACTTTCCATCCCAAATCCATAGACTACACATTCTTCTCAGCAGCCCATGGAACATTCTTTAAAATAGACCATATACTGGGTCACAAAGACTGCCTCCACATACTTAGGAAAGTCGACATAATTCCCTGCATGATATCAGATCATAATGCCATATTCCTAGAAATCAACAACAAAAAAACCAACAAGAACCCCAACGGCAACTGGAAACTGAATATCACACTCTTAAACAATAAATGGATAGTGGATGAAATAAAAGTGAAATTCCAAAATTCCTGGAATTGAATGACAATGAGAACCCATCATACCAAAACTTATGGGACACAATGAAGGCAGTCCTCAGGGGGAAATTCATAGCATTTCATGCCTTCATGAATAAGACAGAACGATCCCAAATCAATAGCCTAACCATCCACCTAAAGGCATTGGAAAAACAAGAAAAATCCAACCCAAAGAGCTCCAGAAGGAAAGAAATAATTAAAATCAGAGCAGAAATTAATGAATTGGAAACCAAGGAAACAAGGCAATTGACAAAACAAAGAGCTGGTTCTTTGAAACAATAAACAAGATTGGCATACGTATGGCCAATTTGATCAAGCAAAAAAAAAAAAAAAAAAAAAAAAAAAGGAGAGACTCCAAATTAACAAAATTCAAAATGAAAAAGGAGAGATCACAACAGACATAAGTGAAATTGGGAGAATCATTAGGAATTATTTGAAAAACCTCTACTTCACAAAACTGGAAAATGTGGAGGAAAAGGATAAATTCCTGGACGCATATCATCTACCAAAGCTAAACTCAGAGCAGATTAATCACCTCAATGAACCCATCACACTCATGGACATTGAAAAAGTAATAAAAAACCTCCCCAAAAAGAAGAGTCCAGGACAAGATGGATTCCCAGCCAAATTTTATCAAACCTTCATGGAAGAACTCAAACCAATCTTTCTAAAACTGTGCCACACAATTGAAGAACAGGGAAAGCTACCCAACTCCTTGATGAAGCTAGTATCACCCTAATCCCAAAGCCAGGCACAGATGTCACAAGAAAAGAAAACCACCGGCCTATTTCCCTAATGAACATAGATGCAAAGATCCTGAACAAAATACTCACAAACCAAATCCAACAACACATCAAAAGCATTATCCACCTTGACAAAGTGGGATTTTTCCCAGGAATACAAGGGTGGTTCAACATACGAAAATCTGTCAATGTAATACACCACATAAACAAGCTTAAACATAAAAACCACATGATCATTTCTATAGATGTAAAAAAGGCCTTTGACAAGATACAACATCACTTCATGATCAAAACATTGGAGAGAATCGGCATGGCCGGTTCACATCTTAACATAATAAAGGCAATATACAAAGCTCCAAAGGCCCAAATAATACTTAATGGAGAGAGACTGGAGGAATTCCCATTGAGATCAGGAACAAGACAGGGATGTCCTCTCTCACCTCTGCTTTTCAATATAGTTCTGGAAGTCCTAGCCCAAGCAATAAGACAGGAGAAGGAAATAAAAGGGATACAATTTGGAAAGGAAGAAGTTAAGTTAGCTCTATATGCTGATGACATGATTGTATTTGTAAGAGACACAAGAGACTCCATACCAAAACTCCTGAAGGTGATTAACTCCTATAGCAAAGTAGCAGGATACAAAATCAATGCACAAAAATCGGTAGCATTTTTTATGCAAATGACAAAGACATAGAAAAAGAAATAAAGGACATAGTCCCATTTTCAATAGCCACAAAAAAATAAAATACCTTGGAATTACGTTAACCAAGGAAGTAAAAGATCGATACAACGAAAATATAAAAACTCTCAAAAAAGAAATTGAGGAGGACTTGAGAAGATGGAAAGACCTCCCATGCTCCTGGATATGCAGAATTAACATTGTGAAGATGACAATCCTAACAAAGGCAATATATAGATTTAACGCAATTCCAATTAAAATCCCTACAGTGTTCTTCACAGAGATAGAAAAAATGATCTCAAATTTCTAATGGAAAGGCAGAAGGCCTTGCATATCCAAACATATCCTCAGCAAAAGAAATACCTCTGGTGGCATCAACATACCTGATCTAAAGCTATACCACAAAGCCATAGTATTAAAAACAGCATGGTACTGGCATAAAAACAGGAGTATAGACCAATGAAATAGAATTGAGGACCCAGACATTGGGCCAAGCAACTATAGCTACTTGATATTCGACAAATTCCTGAACAATATAGGCTGGAAAAAAGATAGCATCTTCAACAAATGGTGCTGGACAAACTGGATAACCACATTCAGGAAACTAAACTTGATCCACACATTTCACCATGCACGACACTCAAATCCAAATGGATCAAAGACCTCAACATAAGGCCAGAAACTCCAATACTACTGGAAGAAAATTTAGGAAGTACTTTCCATGATATAGAAATGGAAAAAGACTTCCTGAACAAAACCCCAGTGGCTCAAGTTCTTAATCAGTCACTCAACCAATGAGATCATATGAAGCTGAAGAGTTTCTTTACAGACAAGCATATAATAAGCAAAGCCAATAGAATACCCACAGAATGGGAGAAAATATTTGCAGGTTATCCAACTGATAGAGGCCTTATCTCTAGAATTTTCAAAGAACTCAAAAGTCTAAACAATAAGAAGACAAATACCCCACTCACAAAATGGGGCACAGAGTTGAATAGGCAATTCACAGAGGAAGATATACAAATGGCAAACACACACTTAAGAAAATGTTCATCATCCCTAATCATCAGGGAAATGCAAATTAAAACAACTATGAAATTCCACCTTCCCCCAATAAGGATAGCCAACATCAAAAAGTCAAATGAAAATAAATGCTGGCGAGGATGTGGAGAAGCAGGGACACTCATTCACTGTTGGTGGGAATGCAGGATGATACAACCACTTTGGAAAGCAATATGCAGACTTCTGAAAAAGCTGACTATAGAAATACCAACAGACCCAGTTATACCCTTACTGGGCATCTTCCCTAAAACCTTCAAACCACAGGCCAGAGAGATTTGCTCAACCATGTTTTTAGGGGCTCAATTCGTCATAGCTAAAAGCTGGAATCAACCCAGATGTCCATCATTAGAAGAATGGATAACAAAGATGTGGCATATCTACACAATGGAATTCTATACAGCAGTAAGAAAAAACGACACAAAGAAATTTGAGGAAAAAATGGTTGAACCTGTAACAGATCATTCTCAGTGAACTTACCCAATCACAGAAAAAAAATCGACATATAGTCTCACTCATCTACAACACCTAACCTAAATCTACCCACGATACCTTACAAAGCCAGCAAGCACCTCATGGACTAGACAATAGGATGGATGGAGAGGGCGGGGAGGGCATCGAAGGGTGGAAAACAGTATTCCAGACCCAAATGGCAATGGTACCATAAAATTCTACTTCCTAAAAGACAGACCAAATGGCTGAACTGTCACTAGACCCTTACAGGAAACACGTGAACCACAAGACACTGGAGAGGGAAGGATCAAGGCTAACCTAAATCTTCTACATCTTCCCTCCCTCCCTTTCCCCCTCTCCCCTCTATCTCTCTCTTCTCTAGCTCTTGTATATTGGTTACGCTTTTCCTCAATTTCATAGTGGGCACTGACCTGTAACCCCCACTTCCAGCTTGGGGCTACCATCCACAATGAGCTTTTGGTCAGAGAAACCTACAAAGTTTCCCAAAACAATGACAGACTTCTGTCAGACTACTTGATTACCCACCAAAGCCAGTGGTAAGACCCTATTGCTGAAGACTCCATATGCTGCTGAAACGTAAAATGGAATGGCATGGCCGGAAGCCAGAAGATACTCAGTCCCCAGAGAGTCAGCGTGTCTAGTGCCAGAATGTTCTACATGGGCGACTGGGGGAAATGACCAATATCTGTCCAAGCAACTCATTGTCTAACCTTATTAGCAACAAATAACCTGATGTGATGCCCATACAAGTGCAATAGTGGCACACAGCCATGGTGAGGAACCAACTGCTCTTGATTTGGCTAACTGATCCCCTCAGTGGTACTAGACCCATAGCTGGAGCTGGGAAACAGGTCAGAAGCATACCCAAACACAAGCCCACTCTCCAATATCAAGCTACCATCAATCATGGGGTACAAGAGGGCCTACACCTATCAAACTCTCTATCCAAAAATTAAGTGTTATCTCAATTTTCCAGGTGCTAACTTACTCTCTGTTGGAGAATCTGCTTCTCTTTTTCAGATAGATGCAGATCCTAAGGAGAGAGCTGCCCCAATATACCTCAAAGGGGGCCTAACTGAAACTAAGGACAATTGGCGAAACAAGCAAAGGTGATGTTTTCCTGTGAACCACATGCCAGCACAAAGGGGAAGGAGACCAACACAGAGAAAAATCAACTCCTACCAAATCAGAGAGCCAGAGGCTCAGAGGCCCCCAACACCTCAGCACTGAAGCAGACTAAAAATGAACCCAAAATGGCTCAGGGAAATTTTGCGGAAGAGGGGGCAGAAAGAATGTCAGAGTCACATGTTGGGTCATGATTTGCAGAGACTTTTATCATACCAATAACTGTGGTCTAACTCCACAATGCACGACCCATTTACATCAACAAGGAGGGTCCAATGGGAGGGTGTAGATCATAGATGAGCCTAAACAATGGTACCAAACTGCCTGTATTTGCTGAAAAGAAAACTAATAAACTAAATTTTTAAAAAAATAAATTAATGAATTGGAAGCTAAGGAAATTTAAAAGAAAGAGCTGGGTCTTTGACAAAATAAACTAGATTGATAAACCCCTGGTCAATTTGACCAAACAAGAAAGAGACACTTCCAAAAAAAAAAATAGATAAGAAAAAGGAGAGATCACAACAGACATAAGTGAAAATCATCAGGACTTATTTCATAAACCTCTACTCCATATAACTGGACAATATGGATGAAATGTATGAATTTCTGGACACATACAACCTACCAAAGCTAAGCTCAGAGCACATTAATCTCCTAAACATACCTATAACACCCATTGAGACTGAAAAGGTGATCAAAAACCTCCACAGAAAGAAGAGTACAGGACCAGATGGCTTCTCAGCTGAATTCTATCAAACCTTCATGGAAGAACTGAAACCAATTTTTTCTCAAACTGTACCACACAATTGTAGAACAGGGAAAGATCCCCAATTCCTTTTGTGAAGGTACTATCACCCTACTACCAAACAAAGCAGAGATTCCACAAGAAAACTATAAGCCTATTTCCCTTACAAACTTAGACTCAAAGATCCTGAACAAAATCCTCACAAACCAAATCTAACAACATATCAAAATCATTATCCCCCCTTGATCAAGTAGTCTTCATCCCAGAAACACAGGGATTGTTCCACACATGGAAATATTTTAAAAAAAATTGTTGCTTATTTTTATTTATTTATTTGTGGGCACCAGAAAGAGAGAGAAAGAGGCAGACAGAGAGAGAATGGGTGTGCCAGGGCCTCCAGCCACTGCAAAATAAGTCCAGACATGTGTGCCCCCTTGTGCATCAACATGGGTCCTGGGGAATCTAGTCTCAAACCAGGGGTCTTAGGCTTCACAGGCAAGTACTTAATGGCTAATCCATCTCTCCGGTCCCAACATGTGGAAATCTGTCAATGTAATAAACCACATAAAAAAGTGTAAACACGGGCTGGAGAGATGGCTTAGCGGTTAAGCGCTTGCCTGTGAAGCCTAAGGACCCCGGTTCGAGGCTCGGTTCCCCAGGTCCCACGTTAGCCAGATGCACAAGGGGGCGCACGCATCTGGAGTTCGTTTGCAGAGGCTGGAAGCCCTGGCGCGCCCATTCTCTCCCTCTCCCTCTATCTGTCTTTCTTTCTGTGTCTGTCGCTCTCAAATAAATAAATAAAAAATGAACAAAAAAGTTTTTTTAAAAAAAAAGTGTAAACACAAAAACCACATCTTAATTTTGATAGAGGCAGAAAAGGCCTCTAACAAAATACATCTCTTCATGATAAAAACATTGGAAAGAATGGGCATAGATGGTTTGTATCTCAACGTGATAAAGGCTATATATAATGTTCCCAAAGTCTAAATAATATGTAATAGGGGAGAGATTAAAGAAATTCCCATTGAAATTAGGCAGAAAATAGGCCTGTCCACTCTCACCTCTGTTCTTCAACATAGTAATGGAAGTCATAGTTCAAGCAATGACTGGAGAAAGAAATAAAAGGGCCACAAATTGTAAAGGAAGAAGTTAAGTTAGTCCTATTCAAAGATGACATGCTTCTACACATAAGAGGCCTGAGAACCTCTATCTCAAAACTCTTCACAGTGATTAACCCCTTCAACCTAGTAGCAGGATACAGAATCAACACACAAAAAACAGTAGCCTTTCTATATGTAAAAGATACAGAGAAAGAAATTAGTGATAATGTCCTATTCTCAAAATAAAAAAGCATATATATTGGAATAACATTAACCAAGGATGTGAAAGACCTATACAATGACAACATAAAAACACTCAAAAAAGAAATTTATGAGGATTTGAGAAAATGGAAAGACCTCTCATGCTCCTGGATAGGCAGAATTAACATTGTGAAAATGGCATCTTACATTGGAATTGACCATATGGGATCTGAAGCTATATTACAAAGCCATCATAATAAAAACAGCATGGTATTGGCATAAAATCAGGATTGTAGACCAATGGAACAGAATTGAGGATCCAGACTTTGAGTGAAGTAACTACAGCTATTTGATATTGTACAAAAGACCTAACAATTTAAGCTGGAAACAAGACAGCGTCTTCAACCAATGGTGCTGACAAATTGCATAACCATATGCAGAAAAATGAAAATTGATCCACACATCTTGCTATGTACAAAAATCAAATCCAAATGGATAAAAGACCTCAAAAGAAGACCATAAACTCAGCTACTCCTGGAAGAAAAAATAAGAAATTTCCATGATACAGGAATGGACAAAGACTTCCTGAATAAATCTCCAGTAGCTCAGGAACATAAACAATCACTCAACTATTGGGATCTTATTAAGATGATAAGTTTCTTCAGAAACAAACATACAAAAGGCAGAGCCAATAGATTACCAACAGAATGGGAGAAAATTTTTGCTGGCTATACCACTGACAGAGGCCTAATTTCTAGAATCTACAAAGACTCAAAATTGTAACTATAAAAAGTCAAATAAACCCACTCCCAAAATGAGGCAAAGAACTGGACAGGCAGTTCTCAGAGGAAGAATATAAATGGCAAACACACACTTAAGAAAATGTTCATAATCCCTAGTCACTAGGGAAGTGCAAATTAAAACATTTATGAGATTCCACCTTACCCCAGTAAGGATAGCACACATTTAAAAATCAAGTGAAAACAAATGTTGGTGAGGAGGTGGAGAGGTAGGAACCCTCATTCACTGCTGGGGGAAATGTAAGATGGTACCACCACTATGAAAAGCAATATGGAGACTCCTAAAAAGGTTGACTATAGAGTTACCAAAAGACCCAGTTATTCCATAACTGGGCATCTACCCTAAAAACTCCACACCTCAATTCAGACAGATTTGCTCAACCATGTTTATAAGTATTTAATTCATTATAGCTAAGAGCTGGAATCAACCCAGATGTCCATAATTAGACAAACAGATAACAAAGATGTGGACTATCAACGTGATGGAATTCTACACAGCAGTAAGGAAAATGACAAAATTAAATTTAAAGAAAAAAAATGGCTGAACCCGGAACAGATCATTCTCAGCAAACTCACCCAATCACAGAAAGACAATTGTCACAAGTAGTCTTTGTGGTGTTATGCAGAGACAATGTGAAATCAGAATGGGTCTTGGTGATATCACCTTTGAGCATTGTGATGTGAGATTAGGTATTGGGATGTCACAGTGGAGGATTTTTATGTCACAGTGGGAAACTTTGGTGTCACATTGGGGCAATATTACATCACAGTTGGACCGTTATCATGTCACAGTGAGGCATTGTGATGAGCAAGTTGGTTATGTCATATGGGTATATTGTGATGCCATATCTGGGCATCACAATATACATCACAGTGGGACATTATGGTGAGGCAGTGGAGCATTGTGATATCACAGTAAGGTATTGTGCTATAACAGTGGGGCACTGTCATGTCACAAAGGGGCTTTGTGTTTTAAAAGTGGCACACTGTGATGTTGCAGTGAATCTTTGTGGTGTCACAGTGGGGAACTGTGGAGTAAGGCAAGGGCTTTGTGTTGTCATAATCAGGTATTTTGATGTTGCAGTTGATCATGGTAGGTAGGTAATTGTGATGTCACAGTGAGGTGTGATGGAGAATTGTTACATCCCAGTGCAGCATTTTGATGTCAACGTGATACACTGTGATGTCACAATGGGGCTTTCTGGTATCAAACTAGCACTGTGAAATCAGAGTGGAGCTTTGCAATGTCACATAGGGTTTGTAATGTGACAATTGGGCATGATGATGTGACATTGGGCATTGTGATGTCACATTGGAGCATCATTAGAACACATTGTGATGTTACTGTGGATCAATGTGATGTCACAGTGTGGCATGGTGATGTCACTGTTGGGCATAGTGATGAAGATGTTTCATCATGTCATATGTGAGCATTGTGATATCACACCTGGGTATTGTCATGAGACAGTGAATGTGACATCACAGTGGGGAATTTTATGTCACATTAGGGTATTGTGATATCACCTTGACCATTTTTTATATCAAATTGGGTTATTGTGATGTCACTGTGGAGCATTGTGATATCACAATGGGAGTTTATGTTGTGACATTGGGGCACTGTGAATTCAAAGTCAGGTTTTGTCATATCATAATATGGTAGAGAGGTGTCCCATTTGAACATGGTGATGTGATAGTGGTATATTGCAATGTCACAGTGGAGGATTGTTATATCAAAGTGGTACACTATGACATTGTAATGTCATAGAGGGGTGTGTGCTGACCAGTGGAGCTTTATGATATAACAGTAGTGATTGTGAAATCACAGTATGGCCTTTTGATGTCACATTAGGGTATTGTGATGTCACAGTGGAGTATTATATAACAATGGGGCATTGTTCTGTCACAGTGGGATATTGTGATGTCACATTGGGGCATTGTATTATCACAGTGGGTTATTGTAATATCACTGTGGAACATTGTGATGTTACAGTGTACCTCTCTGATATAACAGTGGGAGTTGTGATGTCACAGAGGGGTTTTGTGAACAGTGGAGCATTGTGATATCCCAGTGGGACATTATTAAATCATAGAGGAGCTTTGTGATGTAATATTATGGCATTGTGATGCCACAGTAGAGCATTGTTATATCACAGTGGGACACTGTTATGTCACAGTGGGGCACTGTAATGTCACAGTAAGGTTATGTAAATTCATAATGGAGCACTGAAATTTTATCATGGGGCATTGTGAAGTAAGGGAAATTGTGATGCCATTATAGTACATTTTGATCAGAGAGTGAGCTTTGTGATGTGACAATTGGGCATTGGGATTTCACTACTGAGTATTGTGATGAGATATTGAGGCATTTTGATTATACAGTGAGTCAATGTAATGTCACAGATGAGCACTGTGATATCACAATGGGGCACTGTGATGTCACCAAGGGGCCATGGGATGTCACAGTGGCACATTTAGTAATCAAAGTGGAGTTTTGTGATGTCACAATATGGCATTATGAGGTCACAGTTTGACAGTATGGTGTTCTATTTGAGCTCTGTGAAGTTGCTGTGGGACATTACGGTGAGAGTGTGGCATTGTGATATCACAGTGGACCTCTGTGATATCACCATGGGGAATTGTGATGTCAAAGTGGGGTTGTGATGAACAGTGGAGCACTGTGATATCACAGTGAAGCATTGTGAAATCACAATGTATCTGTGTGATGTCTCATTGGGGTGTTGTGATATCACAGTTGCATTATTATATCACAGTGGGGCATTGTGATAAAGAAGTTTGTTGTATAATGTCATATGTGAGCATTGTGATATCACAATGGGGAATTGGGAAATCATAGTGGGGATTTGTTATGTCACATTAGGGTCTTGTGATGTCATAGTCAAGCATTTTTATATGACAGTAGGACATTGTAATTTCACAGTGGGAAACTGATGTCACAATGGGTCTTTCTGGTGTCTCAGTGAGGTATTGTGAATTCAGATTTGGAGTTTGTCATGTCAATATCATAGAGTTATGTCACATTGAACATGGTGATGTGATAGTGAGGTATTGTGATGTCACAGTGGGGTATTGTAATGTCATAGTGAGATTACGTAAATTTATTGTGGAGTACTGTGATTTCATCATTGAGCACTGTGAAGTAAAGTGGAGTTTTGTGATGTCATTATAGTGCATTTTGATGACACAGTGAGAATTGTGATAGGAAAGTTGGGCATTGGGATTTAATTTTGTCTACTGTGATGAGAGTAAGGAATTGTGAGGAGGCAGTGAGTCATTGTGATGTCTTAGATGTGTACTGTGATGTCATGGTTGGGCACTAAGATATCACAGTGGGGCACTGTGATGTCCTAATGGGCTTTATAATGTCACAGTGGGACATTATGATAGGACAGTGTGACTTTGTGATGTCACAATTGGGTTATATCACATCACAGTTGAGCATAGTGATGTTACAGTTAAGCTATGTGATGTCACAGTGTGAAATTATGATGAAATAGTGGGGCATTATGATGTTACAGTGAACCTCTGTGATATCACAATTGGAAATTTTTAAGTCACAGAGGGGCTTTGTGATTAACAGTGAAGCATTGTAATATCACAGTGGGGCATTGTAATGTCAGGTTATGGTTTGTGATTTTACTGTGGAGCATTATCATATCAGAATGGGGCATTGTGATGTCACAATTGGGTGTTTTGTGTCACAGTGGTGCATTGTGAAATCAGCGGGGTTTTGTAATGTCACTACATGGTATAGTGATGTCACAGTTGAGCATGGTAATGTAACAGTGAGTTATTGTGATGTCACAGTGGAGCAGTTATACCACAGTGGGACACTGTGATGTCACAGTTGGACAATGTGAAATCACAGTGGGGCACTTTAATGTTGCAGTGAGGTTATGTAAATTTGTAGCTGAACACTGATTTCTTTGTGGGGCATTGTGATGTAAAGTGGGTATTCCTGATGCCATTATTGTGCATTTTGATCAGACAGACAGCATAATGATGGCAGAGTTGGTCTTTGTGATTTCAATTTTGGGTACTGTAATGAGTGAGGCATTGTGATGATGTTACAGTGGGGCCTTGTGATGTCAGACTGGGATATTATAAAATCGCAGTGAGGCTTTGTTATGTCACAATAGGGCATTGTGATATCACAGACATTACGATGAGTGGGGCATTGTGATGTCACAGTAGACCTCTCTGATATCACAGTGGGAATTGTGATGTCATAGGCTTCATGATGGTCAGTAAAGCTTTGTGATATGCCAGTGGGGCATTGTGAAATCAGAGTGGTGCTTTTCAATATCACATTAGGGTATTGTAATGTCACAGAGGAGCATTGTTATATCACAGTGGGCATTATGAAGTCTCAGTGGAACACTGTGATGTCACAATGTAGCATTGTGGAGTTACAGTGGGGCATTATGAATTCAGGCACGGGCTTTGTCATGTCACAATGTTGTATAGTTAGGTCACAGTTGAGCATGGTAATGTTAAAATGGGGTATTGTGATGTCACAGTGCAGCATTGTAATGCAACATGAAGTTATGTAAATTCATACTCAATCTCTGTTATTTCATTGTGGGACATTGTGAAATAAAGTGGTGATGTGTGATGTCACTATAGTGCGTTTTGATGAGACAGTATTGCAATGGGACAGTTGGACACTGTGATTTCATTTTGGGTATTGTGATGAGACAATGAAGCATTGTGAGGATACAGTGAGTCATTGTGATGTTATAGATGAGCACTCTGATGTCACGGTGGGGTATTGTTATGTCAGAGTGGGGCTTAGTCATGTTACAATCAGATATTCTGATGTCACAGTTAACCATGAAGATATGACAGTGTTGTATTGTCATTCAACAATGGAGCATTTTTATATCACAGAAGGAAACTGTGATGTCACAGTAGGACAATGTGATGTCACAGTAGGGTTTTGTGAAAACACAGTGGGGTTTTTTGATATCACAATAGGGAATTGCGTTATCAGAGTGTGACGTTATGATGTTACAGTTCAGCTGTATGATGTCACAGTGGGACATTATGACAAGGAAGTAGTATATTGTGACGTCAAAGTGGGTAATTGTGGTGTCACAGTGGTGCTTTGTGCTTAACAGTGTAGCATTGTGATATCCCCGTGGGCAATTCTGAAAACAATGTGGGACTTTGTAATGTTACATTAGGGTATTTTGATGTCACAGTTGGATATTTTTATATCAGGTTGGGACATTGTGATGTCATAGTGGGACACAGTGATGTCACAATGGTGTTGAGAGTGGAGCTTTGTGATGTCAAAATAAGGTATTGTGATTCACAGTTGAACACTGTGATAAGACACCAGGCTTTTTTTAAAAAATTTTTTTAAAATTTATTTGAGAGTGACAGACACAGAGAGAAAGACAGATAGAGGGAGAGAGAGAGAATGGGCGCGCCAGAGCTTCCAGCCTCTGCAAATGAACTCCAGACGCATGCGCCCCCTTATGCATCTGGCTAACGTGGGACCTGGGGAACCGAGCCTCGAACCGGGGTCCTTAGGCTTCACAGGCAAGCGCTTAACCGCTAAGCCATCTCTCCAGCCCAAGACATGAGGTTTTTGATGTCACAGTGGAGCATTGTTACATTACAGTGGACCATTGTGAAATCTTAGTAAGTCTTTTTGATGTCACAATAGGAAATTGTGATGTCACACTGGTGTGTAATAATGCTACAGTTCAGCTCTGTAATGTCCCAGTGAGACATTAATATGAGAGAGGTGGGCTTTGTGGTACAACAGTGGGGCAATATTATGTCACAGTGGGGTATTGTGATGACTAAGTTAATTTGATTATATCATTTGGGAGCATTGTGATGTCATAGCTGGGAATTGTCATTAGACAGTGAGTCATTGTGGTATAATAGTGGAACACTGTGATATCACAGTGGGGCATTGTGAAATGAAGGTGGTGCTTTGGATGTCACATTAGGTTACATTAGGTTACATTAGGTTACTGTGATATCACAATAGATGTCACATTAGGTTACATTAGGTTACATTAGGTTACTGTGATATCACAATAGAGCTTGGGGCTTTCTGATGTCACTACAGGGCCTTGTGATACCACAGTAGGACAATATGATGTTACATTTCAGCTCTGTGATGTCACAGTGGGACATTACAATAATTCAGTGTGTCATTATGATGTCAAATATGAACATTGTGATGTCTCAGTGAGGTACTGTGGTTAACAATTTAATATTATTGTGTCACATGGGAGACTATGATGTCATACCTGGGCATTAACATGAGACCATAAATCATTGTGATATCACAGTGGAGCATTGTGATATCACAGTGGGGCATTGTGAAATCTCAGTAAGGCTTTTTGATATCACAATAAGGCATTATGGTATTGCAGTGGGACATTATGATGTTGCAGTTAAGCTCTGTGATGTCACAGTGGGTCATTATGATAAGCAAATGGGGCATTCTTATGTCACAGTATGTCATTGTGATATCACAGAGGGGATTTGTGATGTCACATTATGTGACACTAGACCACTGTGATATCACAGAGAGAAATTGTGATGTCACAAGGGGCTTTGTGATGAACAGTGGAGCACTGTGATATCACAGTGGGACATTTTAAAATCACATTGGGGCTTTGGATTCTGTGATGTCACATTAGGATATTATGATGTGACCTTGGAGCATTGTTATATCACAGTTGGGCATTGTGTTGTCACAGTGGAGCACTGTGTTTTCACTATGAGGCTTTGTGGTATCACAGTATTCTATTGTGAAATCAAAGTGGGATCCTGTGTTATCACAATAGGGTATTATGACCTCACAGCTTTGCATGTGATATGACAGTTGGGTATTGTGATATCACATTGGAGCACTTTTATATCATAGTGGAATACTGTGAGGTCACAGTGGGGCAATGTGATGTAAAATGGGGCTAGGTGATGAACAAATTCATGTTATTATGTCATAAAAGAACATTGTGATGTCATAGCTGGACATTATCATGAAATAGTAAGTGAGTCATTATGATATCACAGTGGATCATTGTGATATCACAGTGGAGCATTGTGTAACTTTAGTGGGGCTTTCTGATATCACAGTAGGGCATTGTGATGTCACACTGAGACATTATGATGTTACATTTCAGCTCTGTCATGTCCCAGGGTGACATTATGATGAGAGATTAGGTTATTATGATGTCAAAGTGGACCTCTGTGATGTCACAGTGAGGAGTTGTGATGTCACAAATGGACTTTGTGATTCAGAATGTAGCATTGTGATATCATAGTGAAATCACAATGGGGATTTGTGATGTCATGTTAGTCATGTGATGTCACAGTGGAGCACTGTTATATCAAAATGGGGCATTGGAATGTCACATGGGGCAATATGATGTCACAGTGGGGCTTTGTGGTATCATTGGGCAGCATTATAAAATCAGAGTGAGGCCCCACTGCGACATCACAATCCAGCACTGTTCTATTACCCATGTGACATTATAGTATGCCACTGCCTTATAAAAATGTCCAACTGTGATATCACAAAGATCTACTGTGACATCACATTGACCCACTCTTTCATCATAATGCCCCACTGTGACAGCACAGAGCTGACCTGTAACATCATAATGTCACACTGTGACATCACAATGCCATACTTCTACTGTGATATATTAAATATCCACTGTTGCATCACAATACCTAATGTCACATCACAATGCTCAGCTATGATGTCACAATATCTAATGGTGACATCACAAACACTACAGTAGACCACTGTGACATCACAGTGGGGCATTGTGATATCATGGGGTAGCATTGTGACATCACAATAGAGTATTGTAATGTCACAGTGGCACATTATAATGTTACAATGGGGCTCTATGTCATAGTTGGATAGTATAATGAGGGAGTGGGGTATTGTGAAGTCACAGTGTAACATTATAATAACACAGTGGATAACTGTTATGTCACATTAGGATTTTGTGATGAAACAGTTGAGCATTGTGTTATCACAGTGTGGCATTTTGAAATCACAGTCAGCTTTGTGATGTCATATTAGGGTATTGTGATGTCACAATGGACATCGTGTTGTAACACTGGGAATGATGATGACACAGTGGAATATTGTGATGTTTCATTGGAGCACTGTTATATCAACATGGAGCATTTTAAGAGACTATGGCACTTGATGTCACAGTAGAGCATTGTGATGTTACAGTGGGACATTGTGGTGTGACAGTGGGGAATTGTGATGTGATAGTTGTGTGTGGTGATATCACATTGTCGCATTGTGATGTGATAGTTGGGCATTGCGATATCACAGTCAGGTATTGTGATGAGACAATGAGGCATTGTGATGTCAGTCACAGCTGTTGTGATGTGAGAGGGGGCATGGTGATGTCATAATATACCATTGTGATATAATAGTGTGGAATTATGATGATACAGTAGGGATTTGTGATGTCACAGTGGACTTTGATGTCAAAGTGGAGTTTTGTGAAATCCCAGCTGGGCTTTGTGATATCACAGTAACCAACTGTGTAGCACTGTGAAAAGACAGTTGGGTATTGTGTTACAAATGTCCAGCATTATGATATTACTGATGGGCATTGTGATATCACAGTGTGGTATTTGGATATCACAGTTCAAATTGTGGTGCAAGTTGAGAATTATAATGTTATTGTGGAAAATTTTGATGTGACAGTGGGACTTAGTGATGCCACTGTGGAGCATTTTGATATGACAGTGGTGTGTTGAGATATTACAGTTGAGTACTGTTATATCATAGTTAAACATTGTAATTTCAAACTTCGTCATTATGATGCCTTGATGGAATGTTGTGATATGACAGTGGGGTAATTGTGTGTCACAGAGGGGCACTGTGATATCACAGTGATGCATTGTGATGCCACAGTTGTATACTATATTGTCACTATGGGGCTTTATGCTTTCACAGTGGCATATTGTGATTTCACAATTGAGCATTGTGATGTGACAGTGTGGCATTTTGATGTCACAGTGGAGTATTTTTTATTAGTGTGGTGCATTGTGACATCACAGTGGGACCTTGTGAATTCAGAGTTGGGCTTTGTGATATCACAATAGGTTATAGGCTGGCCTTTTTATGAGAGAGAGAGGGAGTGAGTTGACATTCCATGGCCTCCAGCCTCTGAAATCAAACTCCAGACTGTGTTCCCCCTTGTGTGCATGTATGACCTTGTGCACTTGCATCCCTGTGTGTCTGCCTTACATGGGACATGGAGAGTCAAATATGAGTCCTTAAGTTTTACAGGCAAGTGCCTTAACCACTAAGCCATTTCTCAAGTCCCCATTGTGGTTTCACAGTGGGGTATTATGATGTCACACATGGCTATTTGGTTTGACAGTTTGACACTGTGATAGCACAGTGAAACACTGTTATGTCACAGGGTGGCCTTGTGATTTGACCATTGGGCATTGTTATGTCACAGTAGAGCATTGTGATATTACTATGGGGAATTCTTAGTCACTGTAAGTCATTTTGATGTGACATTGGCCATGAGATGTCACAATTGGGCAGTATGATGTGACAGTAGGGTATTGTGGTGTTGGAGTGGAGCCCCACATTGAGGCTTTGTGATGTCACAAGGGGCTTTGTGATGTCACAGTAGGTATTGTGATGCAACACTTTGGCATTGTTGCATATGGTGATATCACAGATGGGCATTGTTATGTGACACTTGGGCATTGTGATGTCAGAGAGAGTACAGTGATTTCACAAAGGGATATTGTGAAAAAACAGTGGAGTACTATGATGTCATATTGATATTGTGATGTCACAGCGGTGCATTGTGATGGGACAGGGCAGTGGGGTGTTGTGATGCCACAGCTTGGCATTGTGAACTGACAAGGGGATTACCATGTCACAGTGGAGCATTATGATATCATAATTGGGCATTGTGATGTCACAGTGTTGTGAAACAGTTGGCCATAGTTGGGTATTGTTTTATATAACCGTGGGGTATTTTGATGTCACAGAAAGGTATTGAAGGTATTGTGATATCACTGTGGGGCATTCCTATGTCACATTTGGGCATTGTGATGTGACGGTATGGTATAATGATTTCACAGTGGGACATTTTGATCTTACAGTGGCATATTGTGAGAGAGCAACATTGTGATGTTATAATTAATCATAGTAATGTCACAGTGGGCAATGTGAAGAGAGAATGGGACATTGGTATATCACACTTGGGCATTGTGAAGTGCCAATGAAGTATTGTGATGTCACAGTTTGACATTGTCATGTGACAGTTGGTTACTATCATGTCATAGTGTGGAACTGTGATGAGATAGTGGGTACTGTGATGTTTCTTCAGATCATTGTGATATCACATTGGGGCATTGTGAAGTCACATTTGGACTGTGTGAAATTACAGTGGGCCAATGTGATGTCACAGTGGTCTTTGTGTTGTCAAAGAAGGGTATTGTGATATGACAATGAGGTTTTGTGAGCCCATAGTTTTGGTCATTATAATTGGACAGTTTGGCATTGGGATGCCATAGTTTTTCATGGTGATGTCACTGTATGGCATTGTGATGTGTGAATGGGGTATTGTAACATCATAGTGAAATCACAATGAGGTATTGTGATTTTTTGTGATCTTTAATCCCAGCACTCAGGAGACAGAGGTGCAAGGATCACCATGAGTTCAATGCCATCCTGGGATTTACATAGTGAATTCCAGGTTAGCCTGGGCTAGAGCAAGACCATATCTTGGAAAACAAAACAAAGCAGAAAATCTGGATCACTTTACCTAGATAATGGAACTTTTATAGTGAAGAACAAGAAACTTTTAAATCTAGGCATTTAAAGTATATACATGGAAACATCAAGTAGTTCAAAGCCGAGAACTCTCTGCTATAGGCCTCAGATGTTTTTGGATGCCATCCTTGGTCTACAGGTTGGTGGAAAATAAGATGGTTGTTTGAACATTCCAATAAACATTTTACCTGAGAATGTTAGATCAAGCAGGAAGGTGGGCTGTGAATACCTACTTATGGGACTGAAGGTTACCTAACAAAATTTGGTTACAAACCTCCAGCATATGAGCTTTCCACACCACAGTCTTTCCAATCATTCAATCAGCTATGTAGGATGTTTAACACAGACATGGCTTTTTCTTTCTGGAATCTTGTTCACAAATCCAGAGCCTCAAACATCCTAAGGCAGGTGTGTAAAAAGCAGCCCAGAGTCAGCTTCTTAATCCTTTTATAGTGCAAAACCATAGAAATCACATGGTAGGGGTTTTCAGTGTCAAGCAAGCATGGCGACAGAAGCAGACTAGTAGTTACAGTTAAACTACTTTCCCAGAATACTATGAATACACAATCTTGGGAACAGTAACCAGGGAGGAATTTGTGGCCCCAGCTCAGACAAAGAAACAGAAACTTAATCATTACATAACAATAGATCTTGCTGTTAAAATGGAGTCAGGTTGGCTCTTCACAAACCCATGGTCTCTTATATACTGAGCAAGAACTTTTGCACCAAGCTACATCATCAGCTGTTTTTATTTTCACTTTTAGATTAGGTCTCACTATGTATCAGCCTCAGGATGCTCCTACCTCAGTCTCCTCTATTGGATTTACAAGTGTGCACCACAATGCTCAGCTCTCTCCTACACATGATGGTGGTCAGTCATTTAATGTGAGGGTTATAGAAGTTAATATGTACTATAGTTTATGTTATTGTGGTAATGTAGACATAATGTCAAAATTATCCTTTAAAGAATGTTAAGTAGAAACTTGTGTGGCTTCAAATATTTAAGCATCACACCCATCTATTGTCATACCTTTTTTAGATTCCCAAAAGGAACTCTACAATTTCTCCACACCCTTTCTAGCACTTCATTTATTTATTTACTTTTATTTTTAAAATATTTTATTTATTTATATACTTATTTATTTGTTTATGAGAGATAGAAGGAGGGATAGAGAGAGAGAGAATAAGACTTTAAGGGCCTCTATCCACTGCAAACAAACTCCAGACGCATTTGCTACCTTGTGCATCAGCTTACATGGGTACTAATTAATCAAGCCTGGATCCTTTAGATTCACAGGCAAGGAACTTAATCACTAAGCAATATCTTTCGCTTTATTTATTTACTTATTTAGTTTGGTTTTTCAAGGTAGGGTCTCATTGTAGCCCAGGCTGACATAGAATTCAATATGCAATCCCAAGCCAGCCTCAAATCACAGTGCTTCTCCTACCTTAGCTTTCCAAGTGCTAGTATTAAAGGCATGCACCACAATGCCTAAGATTTTTTTCTATTTTATTGTGTCCTTTTCTAATGAATAGACACAAGGAGTCCTGAAGACTGTATCTGTATATCTTACATACACAACAAGAGATTTGTTTCCATGGTGATTCTAAATGTTGCCAAGTTCATAACCAAGGAAGAATCATCACACCAAGGGAGCATTTTGGGAGTCAGGAGCCTGCTCTGGAGATTGGACAAGAACCTTGGTCATGTTCCTGTCCTGTTCTGTACCTTTCCTTCAATTTGTACCTGGATGTGTGGATCCCAATAGTCTGAACCCAGGAGTGGCTATCAGCAGGTTCACCATGCAACAACATTCACACCTTACGTGTTTGTTTTGTGAGATTTTTCTGAGAAGGCTTAAATAAACATCTACTCACTTCATATAGGGTTATAAATCACAGGAAGAAAGTAAACCTTCCATAGAAGTGGAGCTTGTTGAAACAGTGATTTAAGTTAGGGATGTTTATTTAGGAGCATGAGAGAGGGGTAATTAACAGGGGCACAAACAACTGATGGGCAGATACATCTCAGAAGAAAATATCTCTTTCTTAAATAACCCTTTGTGTGTATATGTGAGTGTTCTGTGTTGAATATGTGTGTGTGTGTATGTGTGTATGAGTGTGTGTGCATTTTCCCTTACAGGGCATTATGTTCTTCTCTGCTATAATTTCTACTCTTCTCTGTTGGCCAGAGCTGAAAGTAGGGTGTCCCACTTTATAGTTCTTCCACCCATTCTCATTTTGAATTGGATTCTCTTCAAATGCAGGAGCTTTTTAGTAAGCCTAGGGAAATTCCATGAGCTGTTCTCCCCTTTGTAGGACTGAGGTTATCAAATTTTATGGACATTCTCAGCTGTTTATGTGGGATCCGGAAATTCAAACTTGACCTGTTGTAGGGCCTACTATATCCTCATGTTTGTAGAGAAAACGCACATAAATTTTCATTTCTCAGCTTTAAACTGTGTGTAAATTCTTGTTGGGGCTTTGTGAGGCCTCTCTTCTAGTAACAATAACCATCTATGAGTCCTTAAAGAGGTGGAGAGCTTTGGAACCATGCTCTCCTCCATGGTGGAAAGTTACAGGCCACAGTCACTGATAGTTCAACAGACAGTGGTTCTGCTATGTATGGAGGACAGTAGTCCATGCTACTTTTTTTTTTCTTTTGTAAGCTGTGCCACACAGGCCCTTACTCACATTTTTTCTTATCTTTCATTTTAAACTGTCAGCTTGAATTACCATCACTTTACACCCAATTCAATGAACCTATTTTGAATGATTTCTATCATTTCATTCTTTCTCTTGTCTCAATAAAAGGTCTCTATGAAAAGTCCTTCTAGAAATTTCCAGAGAACATCCTTAGACCATCTCAGTAACTGTCATTGTCTTAGATCCTTTCTCCCCAGTCCTCAGCTTCTGCCTTCATTATGGCTGCAGTTCTTCATCGTGTAGCTCCTTGAAAGAGTTGGGCCTCTTTATCACTGCCCCCTGCCCCTGCTTCTAATCCCCTTTACCAATCACACACTGAGGTTGAGACCCATATGCCATTTAGAGAAATGATGCATTTGCTTTCAAAGAGCAAGTACAATGACTAATTAAGTCTTTCAGAGTTGTTCTTTGTTTTTATTGTTATTTTTTTGAGACAATATCAAGCAGCTCAGTCTGTCTAAAACATACTATGTAGGCAAGGACAGACTTGAAATTTTGATGTTCCTGTAATCATCTCCTTATTTCTGTTTATGTGATTAGTGGATATTGAACTCAGGGTCATGCATGTTAGGCAAACCCTCTGTTGACTGAACCACATTCTCAGCCCTGTCTGATTCTTTTTCAGTTTTCCCTTGGCTGAAATCTCTGAACTTAATATTACACTAGAATAATTCCCTTACATAACACATGTACACATTTATTCTTTTGATATATTTAGATTTAACTTTATGCTTTCATACCATAAGCATATTATATGTTATGTTTGGGGCTAAAGTTTCTAGATAGATGAAAATAGAAAAAAACACATTCAATATGGATTTAACTAAACACACACACACACACACACACACACACACACACACACACACAAAGCCAAGTCCGGAAGCTGGTGTGATGGATGAGTGGACAGAGATCCCATAGATAGCAGTAGTGAACCTCTACCATCTCAGAGTGCCTACTGGAAAAGGGTCACAGAGACATGAGAATCCTCTGGAAGTTCATAAATAAGCTAGCCTCGAGAACACAGCGAACAATGAGGCCCTGATACAGACAAGATCAAAGGCAAGAACTGCCAGGGAAAATTGTCCTCTAATTTCCACAAACACACCATGGTACATGTGCACCCGATGCACTCAGCAATTTCACAGGAATGATTATGTACATAATCTTCACAGCTGTGAAAAGCATGAATGTAATTGTTTAGCTCTAATTCCTTAGCAATTGGCACATACTACAAATTGTTGCCGGGTGTATAAATAAATGAGATAACTAGTATGTTAGTGAACCTTTTGATAGTCACACTTCAGAGCTGCAGAATTTAGTACTGCAAAAATCACATAAAAATATTGGTGGGCTGGAGAGATGGCTTAGGGGTTAAGCGCTTGCCGGTGAAGCCTGTGAATCCTGGTTCAAGGCTCAATTCCCCAGGACCCATGTTAGCCAGATGCACAAAGGGGCGCACACGTCTGGAGTTTGTTTGCAGTGGCTGGAAGCCCTGGCGTGCCCATTCTCTCTCTCTCTCTCTCTGCCTGCCTGTCTTTCTCTCTCTCAGATAAATAAATAAAAATAAACAAAAAGTATATTGGTAATATTTTAAGTAAATTTAAGTTTTTTGTGTTGGATGAAATTCACAGCTATCGTGGTCTACAGTTGGAATGTCTCAAAGAGTGAAAAAACAGCTTGCTGAAAACAACAGAGCTCTAACTGCCATCATAGATGTACAGAAAATGATGAAGTAGAGCTGGGCGTGGTGGCGCACGCCTTTAATCCTAGCACTCGGGAGGCAGAGGTAGGAGAATCGCTGTGAGTTTGAGCCCACCCTGTCATTACATAGTTAATTCCAGGAGAGACTGAGCTAGAGTGAAACCCCACCTCAAAAAACAAAGAAAGAAAAAGAAAGAAAGAAAGAAAGAAAGAAAGAAAGAAAGAAAGAAAGAAAGAAAGAAAGAAAGAAGAAAATGTAAAGTAGGAAGCATTGGAATGGTGAGGCTGTAGGTAGACTTAGTTCCTTTGTTCCTTTGTGTTTATTTCATATTACAGTGAATAAAATTTGGAGTGTTCAATGCCCAAGAAAACCTTCACCCTTGAATTCAGAGGTAGAATCTTAATTCCCAATGACAAAGTAAAGTGTCTGAACAAGAGTGAGAACAAAAGAAGTGAGCTTGATGAAAACTCATGAATTGCATCAAGGGAAGGTTCATACCCCTTCATCACACCTATATATGCAGTGTGGGTTTGTGCACTAAATTGTCCCTTAGACTACTTGCTGAGAGCATTCATTATTTGATAACAAATGAGGGAGCCTACACCTTATGTTTTTCTCAAACATATATGTTTTTACTAAGTATCATACACCCAAGTCCCCCATATTCATTTTTTTAAAATATTTTATTTATTTATTTGAGAAAGAGAGAGACAGAAGCAGAGAGAAAGACGGGGGATAGGAAATGGGCTCACCAGGGGTTGTAGCCACTGCAAACAACTCCAGAGGCATGTGCCATCTTGTGCTTCTGGCTTATGTGTACCCTAGGGAATTGAGCCTGGGTCCTTTGGCATTGCAGGCAAGCCCTTTGGTCGCTAAGCCATCTCTCAAGTAGCCCTCTCCCATGTTCATTCTTTACCTGTGGGACTATACTGAAAACATTTCAATTGTCTCTGCAAGAGGTTTTTTAAAAATTTAACTTTTGTGTCTCTGTCCCTGTATGTGTGGTTGTTTGCGGGAGAGAAAAGATTGCAATGTTTTTGCTATGCAATTCATGTGATGGCTGTGAGACATCTCTGTTCTGAGCCAGGGCATCCCTTGTTATGTTTACTACTGGATAAGCCAGTCTAGCTGGTGCCTGAGCTTCTGAATTCTCCTCGATCTGGTCCCACTGCCATGGGAACATTGGGTTTACAGATTCACATGCCACTTTGCTACCAGTACTGATGCTGGAGCTGAAGAATTGAACTCAGGATGACAGCCTTGCACCGAGTACCTTTAATCTTTGAGCCATCTCCCTAGCCATAAGAAATTCATAAATAAGGAAAATGTTTCCAAAAGTTCCATTTCCATAGATGGGAAGATGGATCAAAGGTGCTTGATTGCAAAGTCTCCACCCCCAGTGACACCTTCTTCAACCAGGCCACTGGAGACAGTAAAACATCTGTCTATTTTCAGACATATATTCAAAGTACCACAGCACTGCTGGAGCCAGTCTTTAATCACACGCCTCCAAAAGACAAAAGAGGAGAAAAAGTTATTTAGAAACTCTTTGAGTGGTAATTGAAAGCCACCAAAGTGCTATGTATGCATGTGAAGATACTTAACTGTGACTCTAATGAAAAGCCCATGCCTATCTTTATTGTTTGAATCATGATTTCTTCTTTCCCATGCTTAAAATATTTGTTAAAAATGTCTTTTAATCATTGTTACTCAGAGTAGCCCACATTCATGCTCTCAGGTACGTGTTACTTTCCCATGGTCATATTGAGAAGATGAGGGAGCCCTTCATGGGATAGCTAGGAGAATGACATGGTTCAGAGAGTTTGGAGAAGGGACTCCTTAAAAAGCAGGGTGGAGGGTAGGAGTAGACCGTGAAGGAATTTCCCAAAAACTGCAGAGAAAGATGAAACTTTTTTTTTCTTTCTCTCTTTTTATCTTCTTCTTCTTTGTTTTTTGAGGTAGGGACTTGCTCTAATCCAGACTAACCGAGAATTCACTATGTAGTCTCATGGTGGCCTTCATGTTTATTTCTCTCTTTTCTTCTTCCACCCTTATTTTTTCCCTTTCTTTCTGCTGTGGATTAAATCCAGGGCCTTGCATTCTGAGCTGCATTTCCAGCCCAATCACCTAGTATTTCTTATATATCTACTTTATACTTTCTATGTGTAATTCACTATTGATTTGCAAAACGTCTCTAAAAGTCTCAAAAATTATTTCATGGCAAAGAGGATTTAAGAACATAATACACATTTGAAGCATACACTTACAATAGGCACACAGATGCATCTGTGGGTCTTGCTGGCCAGTCAGTCTAGCCTATTTGGTGGATTCACAACCACAGAAAGATCCTTTCTCAAGGGCTGGAGAGATGTCTCAGTGGATAAAGCACTTGTGAGAACTATAGGGAGAGTATCCCTAGGACCCCAGAGAGAGGTGGAACCTGATGAGAAGAAAACATCCTGCCAGAGCAATAAGAAAGCTTAGGCAGTACCAGAGCTAAGAAACCATAAGCTGAAAATCAGCCAGAGGATGGATCTGATAGAACTGCAGTCAGTTTTCTGATCACAAGGCAATGAGATGTGTGGGAATATCCTGAATTGAAAATGAGGAATATCAGTTTCATTCCTTCATTCCTTGTTTGTTATCCACCACAGCACATGGAAAACAAACAAACAAACAAAAAACCCTCCTTTCTGGATGTCAGTTTCCTACACATTGGACATCCATGTATATTTAAAAGTTTCTCCTTTTTTTTTTTTTGTTTTTTTCAAGGTAGGGTTTCACTCTAGCCCAGGCTGACTTTGATTCACCATGTAGTCTCAGGCTGGCCCCCAGCTCATAGTGATCATCCTACTTCTGCCTCCCTAGTGCTGGGACTAAAGGCGTGCACCACCACACCTGGCTAAGTTTCTCCTTCTTTGTTTGTCAGTGAGTTGGGCATGGGGAGCAGATCTGCAACAGAGCATTTGATATGCACAAGACCCTGTTTCATTCTGACACCACAGAGAACACTGTTTTTTAGATATAATTCCTAAGAATAGGAAGCTATAAGACATGCTGGTATACCTGGGGCTTCAGAAGATTATGTTCTAGAGATGCATGAAGCCATGGATAATACCTAACAATATATACTCATTTTACAACAGAATCTATATGTAGGATTCACTTAATTAACACAGTCAAAAAGTAACAACAACTAATTAAAAGTCACAAAATTACAGAAATAAACTGTGATTAACAGTTAATAGCCAGGTATAGTAGATCACATGTTCAATCTCAGTGTTTGGAAACTTGCAGCATGATGATTGCAATGAATTCCAGGTCAGAGCTTGAGAGTGAGACTCTGCCTCAGAGAGTGGCCACTCTGCACAAGGAAGTGGCTCATAAGGGGCCACAGGTGTGTAATTGCAGAAAGAGCAAAAGGAAGCTTAGTGAAATTATGGTCTACTGTAATTTTGCCATCTTATTTTGTATATAAATGTGTTTTGCTTTATTGTTTTGATTTTTTAGTTTAAATGTCAATATCTTTATTAGCATAATTCCTTCAACTTTTCAATGTTTTTTTTTCTTTCTTTTTTTTTTTTTTTTGAGGTCAAGTTTCACTCTAGCTCAGACTGACCTGGAATTCACTATGTAGTCTCAGAGTGGCCTCAAACTCTGCCTCCCAAGTGCTGGGATTACAGGTGTGCACCAATATACCTGCCTTCAATCTATTTTTCATTGACAACTTCTATACTTAAAGACAATAAACGATATTTATTCTCTCCCCTCTCCCACTTTCCCCCTTCACAACTCCACTCTCCATCATATCCCCTGCCTCTCTCCATTAGTCTCCCTTTTATTTTGATGTCATCACATTTTTCTCCTACTGTGATGGTCTTGTGAAAGTATTGCTAGGCACAGTGAGGTCATAGATATCGAGGCCAATTTCTGTCTGAACAGTTGCTTTGTAAGGAGTGGTGTCTTTCCTTTGGCTTTTACATTCTTTCCACCACCTTTTCTGCAGTGGATCCTGAGCCTTGGAGTTTGTGAAAGAGATGTTTCAGTGGTGGACACTCCTCTGTCACTTCTGCTCAGTACTATGTTGCCTTTTGGGTCATCCCTGCAGTCAGTGCCATCTGAAAAGTGAAGCTTCTCTAAGTAGAAGTGAGAGCAGCATTAATATATGAATGTGAACATTACGTGTAGTGCTTTCAGGACAGTTTGGTGCAAATAATACATGCACTTAGCCAGACTAAAGCAGGCTTTATACCCCTAAGCCTCATGACCTCCCCTGCCACAGGCTTTTGATTAGGTTTTCAGTACCAGGCACATATTCCCTCCCATAGAGTGGGTCTCTAGTCCAATAAGAGAGCAGTTGGTTTCCTGCAGAGCCGACATGCCACTATTGCACCCATTCAGGCACTTGGCAAACAGGCTATGAAAAGAAAAACATTGTAGGAATGTGTTTCATGTCAGAAAACAAAAAGTAGATTGAGTGATATCCATCACTCTTTGTAACTTCACTCTTATGGCTCTAGGTACTTAAATGGAAAATGAGTAAGGGGGAAATTTTAAGGAGCTAATTGTTCAAAAGGAAAAGTTATGAAATGCAGACAGAATCTATGCAAGGAAAGTAGAATTAAAAAGTAAAAAGGAGATTAGTTTCAACAAAATGGTAGAATGGAGAAATCTTACTCTGAGTCTTTTACTACATGCAACTAACATGTTTAAAAATGTGCAAATATTCAGATATTCAACCAAATTTCTAACAAATTTCCATTAGTTATTTTTTTTCCCTCTAACCCACACAAGTTGCTTTTTAAGTTTCTATTGGCCCTTCTCTGTCACATTAGTAATGGCATGTAAGTTTCCACAATACTATGTTCTTCACTGACCTGCACAGAATACAGTAGAATTGGGGCATCCTGACTTCTTACAGGGCACAACCTAGAGACTCACCCAGCAAGTTGTCACAACCAAAAATGATGGTGGGCATTTCTACATGCCTCCAAGAGGCAGAGAAGATAACAAAATAATTTTTACATCAAGTGACAATGTCAAGATTATCTTCTTACACACAAAGGACCAAAAGAAATAGAGTAACGGGGCATGATAGATCAAGCTTGTAAATCCATGACACCGGAGCCTGGGCTGTGAATATTCCTGCAGCTGTGAGAGTAGCCTAGCCTACACCATGAGTTACATGTCAACTTGGCTTACAGAATAAGACCCTGCTTAAAACAAACAGAGGCTGGGGAAATGAAATGCACTTGCTTGCAAAATCTGCTGCCTAGGTTCAATTCTCCAGCACTGATGAATACCTGGATGCAATCTGAACTTCAGCTTCATCAGAAAGACAAAAAGGGGGAGGCAAGGCCAAGAAAGGTGGAAGGCTACCCCATGTAAGTGAAGACAAAGCCAGGAAGAAGGCAAGAGGGTTGGAAATGCAGACCTAGAGGAAGACAAGGCTAGGTGAAACATGAGGGGATCAAGGTTAGGGCACGGCCATGTAAGCAGTGGATAAGGCCATGCCTCGCCAGGCCAAAGGAAGGCAGGGTGTAAAGCAGAAGCAGGGTAGGCAGTTAAAAAAAAAAAAAACAAGGATAAAACACCTCTAAAGTGGCAAGTAGAATTGATCTCCCATTCACCCAACATAATTACAAAGCTATAGCAATTTTGGGACATGCATAGACCAATATTCCCCAAAGGAATCTCCCAAACTCTCTTGGAGAAGTTATCTGCAACTCACAGACTTAACATCTACAAAGAACAACCACAAAAAATCAAAACAATCCAGGAAATGCAAATGATGGGAAAGGGCCAATGGCACTCAGGGAAAGAAAACCTATGATCACTAAACAATCACATAATTAACCTCAAAACACACCCTCAAAAATGCAAAATGAAACAAAGATGTTGACCATTATTAATGATTATATGAATTCAAATTGTATTCTACTGAAGCTGATTCCTCTGCAGAGCTCTGGGAGACTTACATGGCCAAGGACTCACAAAGATATGGATCAACAGGACCTGAAAAGCTTATACTTAGTGGTCTTAGGTTTACAAAATTTACCACTGGTCTTAGTCTATGCAAGAACAGTCCAGATCATCAGGACTCAGGTGACCTCTACAACCATTCCAACTGGAAATGTTCTGTTGCTGGAGACCTGCTCCACAGAAAAACTTTGTGCTGGACACACAGGGGGAAGGTTCTGGAAGATAGATGGCAAGGGTGGAGTGTGGCCTCACCAGCACTGGGCACCATGTTCATCCAGAGTACTTACCTGTGAGGAACAATTAAATTGTCCTTAGGTCACATTCTCAAGTGTCATTCTGTCTTCTGCTTGGGGGTGAGGCTAGGCCTCAGACTCTCAGTCTCCCTCTCTAGGGAAACAAGTGGTGCTGAAGGTCCCTGACAGTTGGTAAGCACATGGGCTCCTGCTTTTGTTTCTGAAGACAGAAACCTCTGAAGTGTGGAGTGTGGGGTTCACAGGGACCCCTGCTTTCTTCACTGTGTGCATATGATATGTGCGCCTTACCTCTTGTGGAAATGCCCCTCAGCCAATCCACTCTCTGCTCCCAATCACTCCATCTGCTTGCAGAGACAGCCTCTGAAATGTCAGGTGTGAAGTGCTCCACAGTTTTAAGCAGGGAAAGTAACTCATGTCCTGGAAAGAAGGAGGTAAGATCAGTTATTAGCCAGGCATCAGGCTCACACCTTTAAACCCAGTAGTATGCAGGCTGAGGCAGGAGAATCACTGTTTGAGCCCAGCCTAGCAGACAGAGTGAGTTACAGGACAGCTTGGGATACATTGACTCACTATCTAAACCGAACAAACAAACATAAAGCTAAGGAGGCCACTCAGAGACCAGGCGAGTGCTCCCCTGCTCCCTGCCTGTGTGCATTTAGTCCCTGGGATAAAACACTGGCCCACATACACTCAGATTTGCAATCAGTCAAATTTGGCACTGATCTCACTCCATGCCAGCAATCCTGTGCCACTCTTAGTAGGGACGATGGAGCTGACTGCATACCAGCCCCTGGCACTGACAAGGTGACCCAGCCTCCAGGTAAGTGCACCACACCCCTTATGCACACACTCAGTCTCATGTGTACAACCTCAACCTGTGCACACGGAGACAGGGACTCAGGCCCATGAGGCACTGACTTCATGCTCTGGCCTGCACAAGAGCTTTGCCCTGTGTTGGGAATCCAAAGCCAGCCACTTTCCCCAGTCTAGATCTGCATGAAGACTACATATTCCAGGTGAATACACATTCCAGTTAGCCAGCTCAGATATGTGGACTGACCACCAGCCCACAATCACCTGAATCAAGATACACCAAGCCATGCAACATGAGCTCTGCAAGAGGAGTTGTTGCTGCATTGTCAGCAAGACAAAGAACTATCTGTAGATGGGCAATCCCCAATGCAAAACAAATGACACAAGAAACCAAGGCAAGATATATCCAACAAGAATGCCTAGTCCCACAGTGGAATACTCCAGTAAAACCTAGTTAGATGAGCTGGCAAAGTGGCTTAGCAGTTAAAGCAGTTGTCTGTGAAACCTAAGGACCCAGCTTCAATTCACTAGGACCCATATGCACCACATGGACAAAGTGGTGTATACCTGTAGAGTATGTTTCCAGTGGCAGGAGGCTCTGGTATGCCCATCTCTCCACCCCACCCCCAATCAAATAAAAAAGTAAAACAAAAAATTCAATAACTACTTAGAAAAAACTCCAAAGTATACAAAAGGGCATTTACCAAAAGCATACTTAACAAGTTTACTGAAGCCATGAACAAATGGATGAATGAAATGAAAGAGGAACAGCAAATACACCTCAACAGACAGCTGAGTAAAATGGAACACGATCAAGAAGACCTGAATAAAAGACTGAATAAGAAGAATGAGTACCAATGAATGGGAATAAAAAAAATGAACTCACATAGGACATGATCACATGCAGGAATGAATTTGAAGTAAAATGATGAAAGTCAAACCAAGAAATGAAAATGGAGTTAATAAAGAAATTGATATATTGAAGGAAAAACTTAGAATGAAGCTGAGTATGGTGGCTCACACATTTAAACCCAGAACTCAAAAGGCAGAGGTAGGAGGACTGCCAGGAGTTTGGGGCCACCCTGAGATTACATATTTAATTACAGATAGCCTGGGATAATTCAAGACTCTACATAAAAAGAGAGAGAGGGGGGGGGAGAGAGAAGGAAGGAAGGAAGGAAGAAAAGAAGGAAGGAAAAGGGAGGGAAAGAGAGAGAGAAAGGAAGGCAGGGAGGAAAAAAAGAAGGAAGAAAGGAAGGAATGAAGGGAGGGAGGGAGGAAGAAAAAAGGAAGAAATAACACATCTTAAAGGCTTCCAAATATCAGTAAATGCTGGATATGGTGGAGGAAATGAGGAACCCTCATCCACTGTTGGTAGGAGTGCAAAATTCTTCACAAACTAGGAAAATCAGTATGGACATTTCTAAAAATCAAAATATATCTACTGTTTGACCTAGTTATATAACTTATGGACACATAGCCAAAATACTATAGTCTTTCCCATAGAGACACCTGTTTAACCACGTTATTTGCTACTCTAGACATAACATTTAGGAAATAGAATCAACCCAGATGCCGATCAGCTGATGATTAGAAAATGAAGATGTGGTACATATACACCATAGAGTTTTACTCAGTGGTAAGAAAAAATAAATTATGATATTGGCAATAAAATACAAGGATCTTGAAAAAGTTCTACTAAGTGAGGTTATATAGGCTTAGAAAGAAATATGCCCCATGTTCTTGCTTATATGCAGATCCCAACATGGAAGTTTGGTTTATTTAGAACTTCTAGTAAGCTTCAGTAATACTGGTAAGGAAGCTAGAATGAAGTTTCTAAAGAGAAAAAGCAGGGAGGGAACAGAGGATGGTATTACTAGGGAGGCAATTAATGGGAAAGAATAAAAGTGTTGGGTGAACATGGAGGTGAATGGGTAAAGGAGGGAAGGAGGAGAAATCCACAAAACTAATGATGAAACCTTCCTCAGATAAGTAAAAGAATGTTATTTTAAAAAAGGGAAGGATAGTTGGGCACAAGTACCTAAAACCACAGGCTCTTGCTGGTAAATACCAATGCCAAAATGGGAATACTCAACACAAAGAACAAAAGTCAGAGAGGCCCATGAGGCCACAAAATTAATACAGACCATTGCCAAAGCACTTGGGTTACCCACCAGAAAGGCCTATTGCTTAAGATACCATAGGCTACAGTTACTTGAAATGAATGGATAAAAGTCACTAAATAGTGTGAACGAGTAATGAATCCTATAAACTACAAAATCATCTGGCTAAGGTAATGTATACACTAGTGTAACATTGGCACACAGGCTATGGGGGTAATCAACTGCTCTCTGACTGGATATGAGGGAAGATCAGTGGAAGGAAATTCATATTTGAATTGAGAGTCAAGTCAGAGCCTATAGCTTGGAAAGTCAGAGACCCTAGAGGGAAGATCCCACTGTACTTTGGCTAGAAGAAGAGGTGATGCCCATCAAAATTCTCCAAAATGCCTACACTTATATACTATGATCCATTCTGACCTCAAACTTACCTTTTTACAGATGGCAGCAAATAAAAGGGAAACCCAGGAATTATTATTGTGACAAGAAAAAAAAAGCCAATTACTTAGCACAAGATGAGTCATCTCTATCACATCTGATAGGGCCCAGGAAACATTACAGAGGAAGTGGTGGATGAAGTATGAGTGCTGTTCTCACTGCTAGCCCAGAACCTCCTACAGGGATATGGGTGTATATGGTGAGGATTCTCAAAACTCATCAACACAGGAAATCAGGGGCTGCTGTGAGTTTAACAGTAAAGGAGACTTGTATCAAGCCCTCCACGGCTCAGGTAACATTGCAGAAGAGGGGACAGAAGGAATGTAAGAGCCACAGGGTGGGAAAAGTTGTTTTTTTTTTTTTTTTTTTTTTTTTTGAGGCATTGTGCCTCCTCACTACAGAAACTAAATGGTGCATTAATGACCCCAAAATAATGTCTGATAATCTCACTGAGCAGGGACCTCAGTGAAATGGGACTGTGCAGGGAACATAATTATATAATTCATGGGAAATAAGCACTTTGCAATATGTTTTTTTATTTGATTTTTTTACTGTAAAACTTATTTTTTTATTGAAAAGTCATCTTGTGCTCATGCTAGCTGTTTTCTGTTTTGCCACACATTAATGTTAAAAATTAAATTACTGCTTATGTGCAAGTACTGTGTTTTCCCCATGTGGGAACACTGATTATAAAAAGGATGACATACCACATGAATTAAGTGTTTTTTTTTTATTGAAACCTAGCAAATTGTCTAGTTACATTTCCCCACAAAACCACAGACTGGGTAATAACTAAGTCTCTAGGCAACATATTCAAAGCTGTAATTAAAAATTAAAAAAAAATCCACTCCCCAAAAAATAATAATGAAAGAAAAACCAAACCCCAGTCCTCAGGTTCAATGAAGAGAACCCAGCTACACACGAGCTAATCAAGAGCAGTGTTCTGCTTGTCTCAGGAGGCTGGAGACATCCTAACAACTCCAGTCAGAGCATTAACTTCAGGTTACCTGCTTCCAGTTTCCAATTCTTGAATAAAGATCCTAGTTTTTCTATTATAAAACCCCTCTTATAAGTTGTTTTATTTACAAAGGCAACTCTGAAAAGTTCACTGAAGTTAACTGGACAATAAACCAGGCAGAAATCGCTTTACAAAAAACAGAAGAAGCCCAAGATGCCACTCTCTCCAGAGAAACCATAGCTCAGTTTTATCGAGAGTAAAGAAAGACAACTTTTGCTCACACTTGAAGGAACTCTGCCTTTAACTTGGAATCTGTACTCAGACTTCACATGCAAGGAGGACACTATTATGCTAATACAATTGATTTGCTGCTGCATTTCCCTACTGTGTGTCTAATACTAACATCACAAACAGAGGAGTACAAGTAGTATTTGGAACAATCCTTATAGTGTTACAGTGTCAGGCACAACCTTTTATTTCTCTTCACACCACTGGTTCTCTTTGTGCACTTGGGCCTCTTCCTCTTTGGTAAAGTCATTTTTGATATTGAAGGTTTTGCGGATCTCCTCAGGAGTCTTCCCCTTAATCATATTGGCAGCAGTCTTACATGTAACATCCAGCAAACCCTTGATGTCTAAGTAGTTTGCAGCCAGAATAAGTTCAAAAAGTGTTCCTTGGTCAACTTTCAGGAATTTTTGGTCCCACCCAGGGATATCATCAGTCCGCTTCTCTTTGGTGGGTGCACCACTGACTGACCTTTTTTAGTATTGCTGCATTAACATTTGGTAGGGGAACTGGGTCATCATCTCCTTCATCATCCATTCCTAAATCTTCCAACATGGTTTTGATGGTCACAGACTGCTTGGCAATTTCTACATCAACTTCAAATATCTCTCCATCGGAACTTTGCAACTTAATTGAAGGCATGGCGTTAGGGGTCAGCACCGCGGGCCGAGGCCGACGGAATGGCATCCGTGCACGGGAGAAAAAGAGGGAGGACAAGGCCACCACAATATATTTTTATATTAAAGAGCTCAATTAAAAATATGAAAAGAGAGCAGGGAATGGGATGGAAGAGAGGAGGGGTGGGAGAAGGCTTAATTAAAATTTTTAGATGTTTTGAGGGCTGGAGAAATTGCTTATTGGTGAAAGTATTTGCCTGTGAAGCCAAAGAACTCATGTTTGAATCTCCACGTGCCACATAGGCAGATGCAGTTGCTCAAGTGTGCAATGCTGCACATGCCCACAAGGGGGTGCACGTGTCTGGAACTTGTTCACAGTGAATGAATGCCTGACACACCCATTCTCCCTGCCTATCTTTCACCTTTCTCTCTCAACAAATTTAAAAAGTTTTTGAGTAAGCCATGTAGAAACCTACTTCCCCACTAGCATATAAATATATGAAGAGAGAGAGAGAATATGAGTAATTTGGATGTGGTAGAAGTTTCCTGTGAAGGTAGACAAATGATGTGCTTAAAAGCCAAAGGTTATTATTAGAAAACTTTCAGTACCAAGGGTTGGATAATTTCTAGTGAGGTTTTCACTAAGGAGGCCCCTGATGCCCCCACAAACACTGCAGACTATGGCCAAGGTCTTTGGTTGCCCACCAGAATTAGATGGCAAGATCCTACTGCTGAAGACTCCATATGCCTGTGCTGAAGGTAATTGAGAAATGTAGCTGCAGGTGATCTGAAAGCCTTTTCTATGTTGACTAGCTGTCTAGATGCTGAAAAGAGCTATGCACCTTGTTTGGTGAGAAGTCATTGATGTTATTAACCAACAATGTACTCTGCAAGCTTGATGGCTGGCCAGCCAGGCCAAATGTACAACTGGTGCAATGGTGGCATGCCTGTTATGGGTGAACGAAGTGCTCTCTGATTGGATTTGAAGATTGTTCCAAGGGAAAGTATTGATGGCTAGTACTGAAAACTTAATAAAAATCTATTGCTAGGCAGGACACAAACCCTTGAGGGAAAATTACTACTGTTATCAGGTTAAATGGATATATTTTACCCACCAATATGCCCTCTAGATATATACCTTTATGACCACATATTAGTGCTACTCTCACATTTGGTTAGAGACACTTTTCTTTTCAAGACCACTGGGATGATTCAGATATTGCCACCATGTTGAGAAGAATTGACAGTGGAGTGTTCAGTACTAAATGGAACATATCTACTATACCCTCCAAGGCTGAGGGACCACTGCAGAAAATATGGCAGAAAGAATTTAAGAGCCAACTGCCTACTATGCTGTCTTCTGGAATGAAAGTGGTCATAATATTCATGGCCTCACAGTGGTTGATGCTGCCTACGTAAGACCTGAAAAATAAGAGGAAAAAATTACTGCATTAAAATAGAAGAGAGTTGTAGGAAAGTAAAAGAAATTCAGTAGACAGGATATTTGGAAACGTGAAAAGAAAGGGTTGTGAGAGGAAGCTGTGACCATATTGTCTACTTGTATGGAAATTGTCAATAAAAATTTTTAAATGCAATAAATATAGGGAATATGCATAATGGATGAAAATGCCCACCTATTAAAAATTTGAACATGATATATAAAGAACTCAAAACACAGCAATACAAAATCAAACAAGGGATATAAATGGTATATGGAATTGAACAGAGGGTTCTCAAAAGAAGACGTACAGATGGCCAATAAATATTTCAAAAAAGTATTATACATTTTAGCCATCAGGGAAATGCAAATTAAAATGACTTGTGGTCTGGAGAGAGTTGTGACTGACTGCTCTCTGACTCCATTTGAGGTTTACTACATGAAAGTGAATCTATGCCTGATAATAAAACCCTATTCAAGTAATCTATGATTTGGGGCTGGAGAGAAGGGTTAGAAGTTAAGGCACTTGCATGTGAAGCCTGGGGATTCAGGTTTGATTCCCCATACCAATGTAAGCCAGATTCACTAGGTGGTTCCTGCTTTAGGAGTATTTTTTTGCAGTGGCTACAGGCTTCCCCCCACCCCATCTATCTCTGTTTATCCGTCTGCCTTTCTCTTTTTCAAATAACTAAATTAAGCATTTAAAAAGTTTATGGTTGGAAAGACATAGTCCCTGAAGGAAGCTATTAGGGTGATGTGACTAAATGAATATGTTATACCTACCAAATTTCTCTCTTGGTGACTATTGAGGAGGCACTAAAGTCATCAGAGTTCTGAGAAAAAGTGACTGCTGTGATGGAGAGACGGCTTAGCGGTTAAGGGGCTTGCCTGTAAACCAAAAGACAAAGGTTCAAGTCCCTAGAACTCATATAAGCCAGATGTACAAGGTAGTGTTTGCATCTGGAATTTGCTTGCAGCAGCTGGAGGCACAGGTGTGCCCATTCTCTCTCTCTCTCTTGTTCTCTCTCTATTTCTTTATCTGTCATAAATAAATAAATAATAAATAAATAAATATATTTTAAAAATAAAAAGTGACTGCTGAGTTCTCAACACTAAATTAGACATCAATGGCACCTAATGCAAAGCTCAGGAACAACACAGAAGAGGTGCTAAAAGGGCTTTGGAAAGCTATCTTCTGGACACCTTGCACTCTGCATTCATGAGCATACTTTTTATTCATGACTTCACAGCAGGCGTCATCACTTGCACAAGACTGCCATGATATTGGACACATCAACATTTCCAGGTGAATGATGAAGGAGGTCAAAAGGACATCAAAATAGAAGAGGGACAAGCTTGATAAGAAGTACTTCAGTGGAAGGACAATACAAAAGAAAGAATTAAAGATGAAAAGAGAAGAGAATTATGATCAAAGTACACTATGGACCAGCATGGAAACTGTCAATAAAAGTATTTTGAAAAGGTACAAATAAAGGGATTGAGAAGATGGCACAGCCACTAAAGTTGCTTGGCTACAAACCATGTTCAGTTCTCAAATCATGCATATGTAAGCAGATGAAAACACTGACAAAATAAATTCTCACATTCGTTTACAGCAGCAAAGAGAACTTCTGCACTCATACTTCTCCTACACATATAAATAATCAATAAAAACACACATAAAGTAATAAATAATCCTTAATGTACAAGAAAATTAATGAGGTCAGAAATCTAGTTACATGCTGGAGAGATTGCTTAATGGTTAAGGCTCTTGCCTGCGAAGCCAAAGGACCCAGGTTCGATTCCCCAGGAACCATGTAAGCCAGATGCAAAAGGGACACACATATCTGGTGTTCGTGTGCAGTGGCTAGAGGTCCTGGTGTGCCCATTCTCTCTGTGTGTCTGTCTCTCTTCTGTCTCCCTGCTTGCAAATAGATAAATAACTTAAAAAAATCAACACCTTTAATCACAGAAATAGGAAGGCAAAGGTTCAAGGATCCCTGGAATTCAAGGCCAGCCCTAGACTAGAGAGTAAGTTCCACATCAGATTCTGTTAGAATGAGTCCCTATCTAGAAAACAAATAGAGAAATGTACACACATAGTAAGCTCTGCATGAATGTACCTACAACTGAATGAACTTCCTGTAAGTGAGCAAAAAATCTTAATAAAGATGTGCCCAATGAATCAGAAATCAAACCACTGAAAACTTGCCCATGACAAATAATGATTCACCTGTAAGGCCAATGCCTGTGAATAAAGCAAGACCCTTTCTAAGAAAAAAACAAACAAACAAACTACCTCTAGCATTAATATTATTAGAGGCATTACCTGTTTGTTGACACATCTTAAAGAACTGCAGTAGGTAACATAATCATTTTTCCTTTAATTGGGGACTTGTATGAATGACTAAATGGAGGATAATTATCTCTTACTTCCAACCAGTGTAATTGACCTGCCAGTGAAGAGTCTGGAATAATTTAATAGTTGAGAATATCTTCTGGATCTAAAACTTTTTAATTCCCTATCAAAACTTTATCCTCATAGACTAATCAATAAAAAACAGAATTAATAATTTTGGTTGAAGTAGCTTAGGAGAACAAAAACTCCTCTGAATGAATTTAACAGACCTATTACTGTTATAAATTGACCCAATAAAATTGATCAAACCAAGTAACCCCATGATAAGAGCACTAGCCCATTATAGACTCCAGCAATAGGGTTTACGACCTCAAGGCTGGATTAGGGCATCCCAAAGGCATCTGTCCTCACTAACTCATACATGAGAATAAACATGACTGGTTTTAATGAACCGGCATTTAGCTATAATGTCATTGACAGAAACCAACCATGCCCTCCCTGATCTGAGGGAAATCTAAAGTAGTGTCTGGTTTTGATGTAGAATAAACTTCAGACCTGTAAAGAGTATTTTTTTTTTTTATTTGAGAGTGACAGACACAGAGAGAAAGGCAGATAGAGGGAGAGAGAGAATGGGCGTGCCAGGGCTTCCAGCCTCTGCAAATGAACTCCAGACGTGTGCACCCCCTTGTGCATCTGGCTAACGTGGGACCTGGGGAACCAAGCCTCGAACCGGGGTCCTTAGGCTTCACAGGCAAGCGCTTAACCGCTAAGCCATCTCTCCAGCCCCTGTAAAGAGTATTTTTATTGATGAACATGTAAATATTATTCTTTATAAATGTCCAAACTACTACTATATTTTTAGGTACTTTTATAATTCCCTTATTCAAGAATGATTAATCTTAGATTTCATAAATAAAACGTTAATCTTGTTATTTCTATTTTTATGAATTTAAGCATCATACCCAAGGTTCCAATATAATCAATTAAGGAATAAAATATTTTAAAATTTTTTCTACCCCTAGCATTAACTCTTTGAATATGATATGTATTATTACATATTGTGACATTTTATAATACCCCTTATATGCAGAAATATGTTTGAAAAAGAAGAGTCACTTTGATCAGGCCATAGAAGCACATGCCTTTAGGACCAGCACTATGGAGGTTTAACCTGGTTGGTCACCATGAGTTTGAGGCCAGCCTGAGGTACAGTGAGAGTCTGCCTCAATAATAAATTCAGAGTTACTCTGATAGAAGAAACCACAGAGGATTAAGCCTTTTTATTACTAGAATGTTAGGATTTGAACCTATTCTTAAATATGTCTATACTACAAAGGCTGCTATAAGTGGAATCAGATAATTAAGCTGACAGGCCCATCCACTGAAACTGTTGGTTTGTATCCTTCCTGTACACAGAAAATTTTTGAGTAATGTCTACTTTAATAACAGTAATCTAAGGGTCCCTAATCACCATCTTAGTTATCATGCTTTAGTTATATTAGCAGGCCTTGAAATGCACAAGTTAGTAATTATCACAATTCTAATAAAAATATCAAAGTCCATCCCCACATAAGTAGCAGGGGAGTATTTTCAGACACAAGAAACCACCTCAATCCTTCTCTTACCAGCCATTTGAATCACATTATACATTCAAGGCCAGGGACATTTACATAAATAAGAAAAATTATATCCCTGATCATAACATTATCACTAGTAATGAAACTGGGCCTGTTACCATTCCACTTCTGAAAACCAGAAGCACTCAAGAGGTAGCATTAACACATTTTAAAACTATTACCAGCATCACAGAAACTAATACCTTCTAAACCCTACAATTTATCTAAATTATTGGTAGCTGAGGAAGATGAAGACAAACACAATCATGAAAAATCCCATTTTTAAATTTTATTTATTTATTTATTTGAGAGCAACAAACAGAGAAAGAAAGAGAGAGAGAGGGGTGGGGGGAGGGAGGGAGGGAGGGAGGGAGGGAGAATGGGTGCACCAGGGCCTCCAGCCACTGCAAAGGGACTCCAGACACCTGCACCCCCTTGTGCATCTGGCTAACGTGGGTTCTGGGGAATCGAGCCTCAAACCAGGGTCCCTAGGCTTCACAGGCAAATGCTTAACTACTAAGCCATCTCTCCAGCCCTGTGTTTGTTTGTCCTAGCTTTTCAACCACCCCTGCCCCCTGCTCCCAACATGGCCTTGTTTTCCCACTGCCTGGGTGACCTAGTGTAACCAGACCCTTCTCCTGCTCTTGATTGGCCCCTGGCCTGGCCTGTCTTGGCTTTTCTTCCCTTTTGCCTACCTGGCCTTGCTTTCCACCTGGACTGACCTTGCTTTTCTCCCTTTCTTGCCTGGACATGCCTTCCCCTTGCTTGGCCTCATCTTGTCTTCCCCAGCCCTAGCCTGCCTTCTCTTACTCTCCCTCAGGCCTATGTTGCCTTACGCCTGCCTTCTGTCTGGACTTCATTCTCTTGGCCTTCCTCATTACATGGTGTCAGGTCCTCTGTTTCCCTGCTTTGCCTCAAGTGTGGTCTTGTCTGGCCTGGCCTTCTCCTGAATGGATTTGCCTTCTGCCTTTCCTTTCCTTGTCTGGCCTGTTCTCCTGTCCCCTCATCTTTGCACTTGCCCGTCCTTCTCCCTTGTCTGACCATGCCTTCCTCCTGCCTTTCTCAGGCCTCCTTCCACCTGCCCTCACCTTCCTTCTGGTTTGGCTTAGCCTTGGTTCCCCCAGTCCTGGCCTGGATAATCCCTTGCCTTCTCCTTGGCCTGGCCTTTTCTGGTCTGTTTTTTAATTTTCTCCTTCCTTGTCTAGCTTCTTGCCTATCTTTCACCTTGCCTGTTCTTGTTTGGCCTTATCTTTTCCCTTGCCATGTCCAGCATTGCTTTCTCCCCTTTTGTTGCATTTCACCTGTCCTGGTCTCACATTTTCAGGTCCAAGTGTGACCTTGTTTTCACCCTTGCCTTGCACTCCATACTTTGTGGCCATTGCTCGCTGGAGCTTGCCTGACATCCTTTGCTGTCCACCTTGCCTGGTCTCTCCGTTCCTTTCCTTTTTCCTTTCCCTTTTCCTTTCCCTTTTCCTTTCCTTTTTCTTTTCCTTTCCCCTTTCCTTTCCTCTCCTCTCCTCTCCTTTCCCCTTTCCTCTCCTTTCCCCTTTCCTTTCCTCTCCTCTCCCCTCCCCTGCCCTCCCCTCCTCTCCCCTCCCCTCCCCTTTCCTTTCCTTTCCTTCCTGTGTCCTGGCCTGGCATGGTTTTCACACTTACTGGGCCAGGCCTTGCCTGTTCCTTTGCTCCCTCCTTTGCCTTCCTTTTGCCTGACTTGGTCCATCCTTCTTACTTGCCTAGTCTGGCTTTGTTTATCCATGTCTGTTGTCCCTGGCCTTGGCCAGTTCTCACTCTTGCTTTACCTGGCAGTTGTCTTTACTATAAGATTGTTTTCTCATGACCTTGCCTTCTTACTTCCTGTCTGATGATTTTGTATCTCAATACATGGTGGAGTTATCTTAGCTCTTTTTTTTTTTTAAGGTAGGGTTTCAATGTAGCCCAGGCTGTCCTATAACTCACTCTGTCACCCAGGTTGGGATCAAACAGTGATTCTCCTGCCTCAGCCTGCATACTACTGGGTTTAAAGGTGTGATCTGCTTTCTGGATAATGACTGATATTACTTCCTTCTTTCCAAGACATGAGCTACTACTCCTACTCAAAGCTGTGAAGCCCTCTGCACCTTACATTTCAGAGGCTGTCTCTGCAAGTGGATGGAGTGATTGGGAGAGACAGTGGGTTGGATGAGGGGTACTTCCATGAGATGGAAGGTACACATCATATGCACACAGTGAAGAAAGTAGGGGGCTCCCTGCACCCCACACTCCACACTTCAGAGGTTTCTGTCTTCAGAAACAGAAGCAGCAGCTCATGTGGTTCCCAAGTGGTAGGGAGCCTCAGCACTACTTGTTTTCTGGGGCATTGGGCAATATGGGTGGGGATCAGCTGCCTATAAAAGGACACTGAGATAGTCCAAGGCCTAGCCTCACTCCTTAGCAGAAGACAATGACACTTGAGAATGTGACCTAAGGATAATTTAGTTCCTTCTCACAGGTATGTAATCTGGATTAACATGGTGCTCTCTGCTGGTGAGGCCACACTCCACCCTTGAAATCTGTATTCTAGCACCTTCCCCCTGTGTATCCAGCATCCACAAAGTATCTGTGGAGCAGGTCTCCAGCCACAGAGCATGTCCAGTTGGAATGGTTGTGGAGGTCAATTCCTGAGTCCTGAGTCTGTTCTTGTAAAGACAAAGACCAGTGGTAATTTTTGTAAAACTAAGACCATTAAGTACAATCTTTTCAGGTTCTGTTGTCAGTTCTTGGCCATGTAAGTCTTCCAGTGGTCTGCAGAAGAATCAGCTTCAGTAGCATGAAATTTGAATTCCTATAATCATTAGTAAGGGTGAATATTTGTGTTTCATTTTGCATTTTTGAGGGCATGTTTTGAGGTCAATCAGTTGATTGTTTGGTGGTCATAGGTTTTCTTTCCTGAATGCCATATTCCCTTTCCCATCACTTCATTTTTTGGATTTATCTTACATTTTTGTGGTTGTTCTTTGTAGATGTTAATTGTGTGGGTTGCAGATTACTTCTCTGAGAGTATTGAGGAGATTCCTTTGGGGAATATTGGTCTATGCAAGTCTCAAAATTACTACTGATTTGTAATGATCTTGCATGAATGGCAGATCAATTGTACTTGCCACGTTAGAGGTGTTTGATCCTTATTGTTTTATTTAAACTGCCTATACTGGTTTTGCTTTACTCCCTGCCTTCCTTTGGCCTGTCTAGGCATGGCCATTGCTTACATGGCTCTGCTGTTCCCTAACCTTAATCCCTCATGTTTCACCTAGTCTTGTCTTCCTCTAGGTCTGCATTCCTCTTCCCTTGCCTTCTTCCTGGCTTTGTCTTCACTTACATGGGATAGTCTTCCACCTTGCCTGGCCTTGCCTCCCTTCCCTGTCTTTCTGCTGAAGTTGAGCTTCAGTTTCCACCCGGGTATTCATGCGTGCTGGAGAATTGAACCTAAGTAGAGGTTTTACAAGCAAGCGCATTTCATTTCCCCAGCCTCTGTTTTAAGCAGGGTCTTATTCTATAGTCCAAGTGGACATGTAACTCATGGTGTTGGCTAGACTAGCCTTACAGCTGCAGGAATATTCATAGCCCAGGGTCCTATGTCATAGGTTTACCAGCTTGATCTAACATGCCCCATTTACTCTATCTCTTTTGGTTATTTGTGTGTAAGAAGATAAACTTGACATGGTCACTTGATGTAAAAAGTATTTTGTTATCATCTCTGCCTCTTGGAGGCATGTAGAAATGCCCACCATCATTTGTGGTTGTGACAACTTGTTGTGGGAGACTCTGAGTAGTGCCTGGTAAGAAGTCAGGATGCTACCAATGCTGCCCTATTCTGTGCAGGACAATCAAGAACAAAGTATTGTGGAGACCTAAATACCATACTAATGTGAATGAGAAGGACCAAGAAAAACTTGAAAAGCAGCTTGTGTGGACTGGAGGAAAAAAAAGTAACTATTGCATATTTGTTAGAAATCTGGTTGAATATCTGAATCTTTTGCACATTTTTAAACATGTGAATTGCATATAGTAAAAGACTAGAGTAAGATTTCTCCATTCTACCATTGTGTTGAAACTAATTTAGTTTTTACTTTCAAATTCTACTTTCCTTGCATTTATTCTGCCTGCGTTTTATAACTTTTCCTTTTCAGCAATTAGCTCTTTAAAATTTTCCCCTTTCTTATTTTCCATTTAAATATATCGAGCCATAAGAGTGATGTTACAAAGAGTGATGGATATCACTCAATCTACTTTTTGTTTTATGACATGAAATACATACCTACAATGTTTTTCCTTTTCATAGCCTGTTTGCTACATGTGTTTCTTCGTATCCACTCATTTACCTGTTTGGCTACATAGTGTTTCCTTTTTTGAAAAAAATATATTTTTTTGCAAGGAGAGAGAGAGAGAGAATGGGTATGTCAAGGACTCTAGCCACCGCATACAAACACTAGACACATGTGCCCCTTGTACATTTGGCTTACATGGGTCTTGGGGAATTGAACCTGGGTCATTTGGCTTAACCGCTAAGCCATCTCTCCAGCCTAGTTTGGTATTTCTTCATAGGTGAGTGATATTTCATTTCTGGGATTATTCATTATTGTTGAACAAAAGTGTGTTAATTTTTTTAGAAAAAGATTTTGGGTATGAAAACAAAAATGTTAACCTGGTTCTCATTCTGAAATTGCTCATGATTTTTTTCAGAACTTCATGACTTAACAGAAGTGAAATCAAATGGAATCATGTGATTATTTAACTCAAGAACTGACACTATGCTCATTCACAGGTTGGCTTTAGGAGTGCTGTGTAAGTCATCCACAATCCACCTCTTTTTCAGACTAGGTCTTTATTTTCATTTGAGCTCACCAACTCACCAAGTAGTAGGTTGGCGAGCCAGTGAGCTCCAGAAATCCTTCTGTCTCCTCATACCTGAAGGTCACAGAAAAGCACAATGTGTGTATTTTCCTTACATTCTACATTTACCACAGAGGTGCTTTCTCTAACTTTAGACCCGTTACCTGTGTAATTACTCTAAATTTGGTGTAGCCAAAGATGTAAAACTCTTCACTATTCATTTCTCATCTGAATATTTTCTCTTTGCTATTCTTCCTTAAGTCACCAACATTTGTCCTTTTAATCTTCTTCCATGTGGAAACTCAGGGCGGACATAATGGGTGTTCCTTCTAAATTTCCCTACGTAAGCTTCTAGATCTACTTTCCATGCACTTGCAGCTTTACTTTAACCTCTCTTCAAAAGCTTCAATTTCTCTGAAATCAACTTCATGAACTTCCTTCCATGTACTTGCAGCTCTACTATAGCCTTTACCTAAAACAATCAATTTCTCTGAAATTAATGTCATAGACAACACTGTGTTTTCCACATGAGTGTGTGCTTCCTGCCTCCCAGATATCTATGATTCTGCTCTAGCCTCCTTTCCTAGACTGTGATCTCCCTTAAATAAATCCTATAATTTGTGATTTCTCCCATAAATAAACTTAAGAGTTCATAATTTGTCCTTCTTGATTCAGCCTTTATTTATTCTTTATTGATTATAGGACAGAATGCAAAACTTGGGACTTATAAATTGTGGTGAACAATTCTCTAAAATAGGCCATATATTAAGAACACAAAGCAAATCTTAAGAAACACAGGAAAACTGAAGTAATGCCTTGCATTCTGTCTGACCACAATGGAATCAAACTACAAATCAATAGCAAAAAAAGCTATAGAGCATACACAAAATCATGGAAACTGAACAATGCACTACTAAATGATGAACGGGTCAATGACGAAATCAAGAAGGAAATCAAGAAATTCATAGAGTCCAATGATAATGAGAACAAACATACCAAAACCTTTGGGACACAACGCAGGTACTCCTAAGAGGGAAATTATAGCTTTAAGTGTCTATATTAAGAAATTATAAAAGTCTCAAGTAAACAATCTAATGCTTCACCTTAAAGCCATGAAAAAGAAGAACAAGGCAAACCAAAAATCAGTAGATGGGAAGAAATAATAAAGATTGGGGCAGAAATTAATGAAATAAAAACCAAAAAAAAAAAAAATAACCCAAAGAATCAATCAAACAAAGAGTAGGTTCCTTGAAAGGATAAACAAGATTGACAGACCCTTAACAAATCTGATGAAAAGGAACACAGAAGAGACACAAATTAATAAAATTAGAGATGAAAAATACAGCATCACAACAGATACCAGAGAAATTTAAAAAAATCATAGGGACATACTATAAGAACATATACTCCACTAAGTTTGAAAATATGAAAGAAATAGATGATTTCCTTGATTTATATGACCTACCTAAATTAAATCAAGATAAGATTGATCACTTAAATATACCTATAACAAGTATAGAGATACAAGCAGTTATCAAAATATCCCAACTAAAAAATGTCTAAGCCCAGATGGATTCACTGGTGAATCTTCCCAGACTTTCTGGAATGAATTAATACCAATGCTTAAGCTTTTCCATACAATAGAAAAAGAAGGAGTCCTACCAAAGTCCTTCTAGGTAGCTAGCATCACCCCGATACCAAAACCAGGCAAAGATAGAACAAAAAGAAAAAGGAAAAGAAAATTACAAATCAATCTCCCTAATGAACAGAGATGCAAAAATTCTCAACAAAATATTGACAAACAGAATACAGGAATATATCAGAAAGATCATTCACCCCGTCCAAGTAGGCTTTATCCCAGAGATGCAGGGATGTTTAAACATATGCAAATCAATAATTGACTGAAAGACAAATATCACGTGATCATCTCATTAGAAACAGAGAAAACATTTGACAAAACCCAATGTCCCTTCACGGTAAAAGTCCTACAGAGAATGGGAATAGAAGGAACATATCTCGACATAATAAAGGCTATTTATGACAAGCCTACAGCCAACAAAATACTAAATGTGGGAAAAATGGAAGCTTTTCCACTAAAATCAGGAACAAGTCAAAGGTGTCCACTGTCCCCACTTTTATTTAATATAATACTAGAAGTGTTAGCCATAGCAATAAGACAAGAGATACACATAAAAGGGTAACAAATTGGAAAAGAAGAAATCAAGTTATTATTTGCAGGTGACATGATTCTACACATAAAAGACCATAAAGACTCTACCAGCAAACTGTTAGAGCTGATCAAAACCTATAGCCATGTAGCAGGATACAAAATAAATACACAGAAATCATCATCCTTCCTATTTGCTAACAACAAACACACAGAGGATGAAATCAGAGAATCACTCCCATTCACAATTGCATCAAAAAAAGTACCTTGGAATAAACCTAACCAAGGAAGTGAATGATCTCTACAATGAAAACTTTCTTTTTTTGGTCATTTTTATTTATTTATTTCAGAGTGACAGAGAGAGAGAGAGAGAGAGAGAGAGAGAGGGAGAGAGAGAGAGGCAGAGAAAGAAAGAGAGTGGGCATGCCAGGGCCTCCAGCCACTGCAAACAAACTCCAAATGTGTACACCCCCTTGTGCATCTGGCTAACGTGGGTCCTGGGGAATCCAGCCTTGAACCAGGGTTCTTAGGCTTCACAGGCAAGCGCTTAACTGCTAAGCCATCTCGCCAGCCCTACAATGAAAACTTTAAAACACTCAAGCAAGAAATTGCAGAAGACACTAGGAAATACAAAGACATCCCTTGTTCTTGAATCAGTAGAATCAATATTGTGAAAATGGCAATCTTACCAAAAGCAATCTACAAATTTAATGCAATCCCCATCATAATTCCAAAAGGATTCTTCACAGAAATAGAAAAAAATCCAAAAATTCATTTAGAATCACACAAAAACTCGAATAGCTAAAGCAATACTGAGCAACAAAAATAAGGCTGTTGGTATCACCATACCTGACTTTAACCTATGCTGCAGAGCCATAGTAACAAAAACAGCATGATGCTGGCAGAAAAGCAGACATGTAAATCAATGGAACAGATTTGAAGACCCAGATATATACCAAGTCTGGGTAGCTATATCCACCTGTTACTTGACAAAAATGCCAAAAAATACTCATTGGAGAAAAGACAGCTTCTTCAACAAATGGTGCTGGGGAAACTGGATATATATCTATAAAAGGATGATAATAGATTCTTTTCTCTCTCCATGCACAAGAAGTAAATCCATGCAAGGTGTGGTGGTGCACGCCTTTAATCCCAGCACTCAGGAGGCAGAGGTAGGAGGATTGCTGTGAGTTTGAGGCCACCCTGAGACTACAGAGTGATTTCCAGATCAGCCTGAGCTAGATTGAGACCCTACCTCGAAAAAGAAAAAAAAAAAAAAAAAAGAAAGAAAGAAAGAAAAGAAAAGAGAATTAAGTCCAAATGGATTAAAGACTTGAAACCCTAAAACTGCTGGAGGAAAAGGTAGAGGAACCCTTCAACAAATTGCTCTTGGCAAAGACTTGCTGAGTATAACCCCAGTTGTTCAGGCAATAAAACCACACATTGATTGCTGAGACCTCATGAAATTACAAAGATTTTGTACAGCAAAGGACACTGTCCATAAAGCAAAGAGGCAACCTACAGAATGGGAAAAAAATCTTTGCCAGCTATACATCTGATAGAGGATTAATATCTAGGATATACAAAGAACTCAAAAAGTTAAATAATAAGAAGTTAAACAAGCCAATTAAAACATGGGCTATGGAACTAAATGGAGAGTCCTCAAAAGAAGAAATATGGATGGCATATAAGCATCTAAAAAATGTTCTACATCCCTAGTGATCAGGGAAATGCAGATTAAAACTATATTGAGATTCCATCTCAGTCCTGTCAGATTGGCTACCATCATGAAAACAAATGACCATGAATGCTGGTAAGGAAGTGGAAAAAGAGGAATCCTTCTACACTGTTGGTGGGAATGCAATCTGGTCCAGGCATTGTGGAAATCAGTGTGGAGGTTCCTAAGACAGCTAAAAATAGATCTACCATATGACCCAGCTATAGCACTCCTAGGCAGATAACCTAAGGACTCATTTCATTACCTTAGAGATACTTGCTCAACCATGTTTATTGCTGCTCAATTCACAATAGCTGGGAAATGGAACCAGCCTAGATGTCCCTCAACTGATAAGTGGATAATGCAGATATGGCACATTTATACAATGGAGTTCTACTCAGCGGTAAAGAAAAAAGAATTTATGAAATTTATAGGAAAATGGATGGATCTGGAAAGGATTATACAAAGCAAGGTAACCCAGGCCCTGAAAACCAAACATCACATGGTCTCTCTTATATGTGGATCCTACCTACAGATGACTGGAATTCTGCGTGAGTAGAAAGAAAACTCAGTAGCAAAGGCCAGTAAGCTAGAAAAGAGATAAATGCAATATATTACATAAATGGACTGAAGGACAAAAATTGCATGATCATCTCATTAGATGCAGAAGAAGCATTTGACAAAATCCAACATCCCTTCATGATAAAAGTCCTACAGAGAGTGGGAATAGAAGGAAACTATCTCAATATAATAAGCGCTATTTATGACAAGCCTACAGCCAACATATTACTAAATGGGGAAAAATGGAAGCTTTTCCACTAAAATCAGGAACAAGCCAAAGGTGTCCACTGTCCCCACTTTTATTTAATATAATACTGGATGTCTTAGACAGAGCAATAAGACAAGAGACACACATAAAAGGGTTACAAATGGGAAAAGAAGCGATCATGTTATCATTATTTGCAGATGACATGATTCTATATATAAAGGACCCTAAAGACTCTACCAGCAAACTATTAGAGCTGATAAACTCCTATATACATGTAGCAGGATATAAAATAAACACACAGAAATCAGTAGCCTTCCTATATGCTAAAACACACAAACAAATGGTGAAATCAGACAAGCACTTCCATTCATAATTTCATCAAAATAAAAAAAAAGTACCTTGGACTAAACCTAACTAAAGAGATGAAGGATCTCTACAATGGAAACTTTAAAATACTCAAGCAAGAAATCACAGAAGACACTAGAAAATGGAAAGACATCCCTTGTTCTTTGAACAGAAGAATCAATAATGTGGAAATGGCAATGTTGCCAAAAGCAATCAACACATTCAATGCAATCCCCATCAAAATTTGAATGGCAGTCTTCACAGAAATAGAAAAAAAAATGAAAAAATCATTTGGAAGCCCAAAATATCTCAAATATCCAAAACAATATACAGCAACAAAAATAAGGCTGGTGATATCACCAAACCTGATTTTAACCTATTCTACAGAACCATAGTAACAAAAACCACACAGTACTGGCACAAAAGCAAACAGGTAGATCAATGGAACAGAATAGTGGACACAGATGTAAGTCCAGGTAGTTATAGCCACCTGATATTCAATAAAAATGGCAAAAATACTCATTGAAGAGAAGACAGCCTCTTCAGCAAATAGTGCTGGGAAAACTGTATATTTATCTGTAGAAGGATGAAAATAGATTCTTCTCTCTCTCCATGCACAAGAATTAAGCCCAAATGGATTAAAGACCTCAACATCAGACCCGAAACTCTGAAACTGCTAGAGGAAAAAGTAGGGGAAACCCTTCAACATATTGGTCTTTGCAAAAACTTTCTGAATATAACCCCAATTGCTCATGCAATAAAACCACATGCTCATGCAATAAAACCACAGATTAACCACTGGGACCTCATGAAATTACAAAGATTTTGTATGGCAAAAGGACACTGTGAATAAAGCAAAGAGACAGCCTACTAATGGGAAAAAACCTTTGCCAGCTACACATCTGATAGAAGAGTAATATCTAGGATATGCAAAGAACTCAAAAAATTAAATAATAAGAAATCAAATCACCCAATTAAAAAATTGGCTGTGGAAATAAATAGAGAGTTCTCTAAAGAAGAAATACAGATGACATATAAACATCTAAAAAATGTTCTATATCCCTAGTCATCAGGGAAATGCAGATTAATACTACATTGAGATTCCATCTCACTCCTGTCAGGTTGGTTACCATCATGTAAACAAATAACTATAAATGCTGACAAGGATGCAGAAAAAGAGGAACCCTTCTACATTGTTGGGGATGCAATCTGTTCCAGCCATTGTGTAAATCAGTGTGGATGTTCCTAGACAGCTAAAAATAGATCTATCATATGACCTAGCTATAGCACTGCTAGGCATATATCCTAAGGACTCATCTCATTTCCTTACAGATACTTGCTCAACCATGTTTTCTGCTGCTCTATTCACAATAGCTGGGAAATGGAAGCAGCCTAGATATCTCTCAACTGATGAGTGGATAATGAAGATATGGCAAATTTACGCAATGGCATTCTACTCACTGATAAAGAAAAATGAAGTTATGAAATTTGCTGGAAAATGAATGGACCTGGAGAGGATTATATTGTGAGGTAACCCAGGCCCAGAAAGCTATATGTCGAATGTTCTCTCTCATATGTGGATCCTAGCTATAGATGATTGGACTTCTGTGTGAATAGGAAAAAATCTCAGTAGCAGAGGCCAGTAAGGAAGAAAGGAGATATAAAGGGAATAGAAAGAAAGGAAGGGGAGTACTTAATAGGATGGTATTGTATATATGTAAGTCAAGAATAGATTAATGGGGTTGAAAAGGCCCAAAGTGAGGTCAGGGTAAGAGAATGAGTAATGGAAGGTAGAGGGAGGGCTAATCAAAATCTAAAAGGATATAAATAAATCATATGGAAACCTACTGTTTTGGACAATGGAACAGCCATAGATTGTTACTAGAAATTTTTCAAATCCAGGTATGGGATACCTTCCAGTAAGTTTTTGGCCAGGGAGATCCCTGATGTCTCCAAAAGATTACAGGCCATTCCCAAGGCCCCTGGTTTCCCACCAGGAATAGATGGTAAGACCCTATTGCCAAAGACTCCACATACTTGGGCTGCACGGCCACTGAGAAATCCTGCTGGAGCTGAGCTGATAAACTCCTCCATGTAGACCAGCTGACACAAAGCTGAAAGAAGCCATTCTGCATGCACTTCAATGAGAGAGAGAGAAATCACCAGTGAAGATACTTAGCAGTGGACACTGCAAGCCTTATGTTTGGCCAACTAGGCCAAATTAGCCAATGGGTAAAATGGTGGCATGTCTGTCATGGTGGATACCAATTGCCCTCTAATTGGACTGGAGGCCTGCTCCATGGGAGGGAATACATCTCTGATGCTGAAAACCTACAATAGGGGTAGCCATGAGCCCTAGGAGTATAACGTCTGCTGCTGTCTGGCTAAATGTTTATACTATGCTTACCAAACTGCCCAGTAATTGCTTCTCTTAAAGTCCATAACCATATATTAATGCTACTCTCACTTTTGGTGGAGAACCTTCTCTTTTCAGATGGCAGTGACCTTGGGATGACTCAGAAGACCTTGTGTCAAGCAAAGTCAAAGTTGTCCTCAGACCTCCACGTGTCCTCTGTGGCATCATGTGCTCATTCACATACAAGATACTTGAATCACATCACTTGTCTCCTTAATGTTCTCATCTAAATTCCTATAGACACCCTAACTACCACATTAACCAATCAATCTAAACATCATTCAAACAAGAGACTTGGCACCTCTGTGCCTGTAATTCCCTGTTCTTCCTTTCCATTCAGTAACTAAACTCTTCTTCCTTTCCTGAAGTGTCAGGATTTTCCCCACACCAGCCTGCCCCTCCCAACCCCTCATCTCTTCACAGGTCTAATGACGTCTCTAAAAGTCTCTACCTGCCTATCACCATGAGAACCTTAGACAGACAACTATTCTCAAATTAGAGTCAGTTTATTAAACTCAGGACACTTCCACTTTTGTTAATCACACTTAGTAATGCTCTATATCCATTTGTCACATCCTAAAAGCATTTAGTATTCTGAGTTATGGCCAGAGGCTAGGAAAGCCAAGACTTCATCTACTGTCCTTCCTGCTTTTTCCTTCTAGCATTTAGTACCTAACAGTGTAGGTTTTTACCTTCTCCTCCCATCCACAGGACAATGAAGAAAATACCGAGAGATGCTGACAATCTTGGGTGATGCTGGAGCTGGGTGTTGGCCTCAGCAGGGCCTGTCACCTGGTGTCCTCACAGCACTGCCCCTTGGGCCCTCCTACCCGCTGCTGAGTGGCTTCACTCACGTGGACAGCCAAGGCTACCTGCCTGCTCGCCATCCTGCTGGATAGAGGCTCAGGAAAATGAACCGTGCTGCTACCCCCACACATTTCCCCACACTCTTTGGTTGAGCCACAGCACTGTGATGTCACAGTCACAGGCCATTCCATCTGCTAGTGGCGTGGGGGAGGCTGGAGCCATCCACTCTGCAGGAGGGGAGGGTGCTTTCATAAGGAATAGGGTGCAGTACTTTGGTACTTTGGAGCAGAAACACTGTAGTTCATGGAGTTTGTGTGCCCCCTGACCACACACCCAGAGAGCAGATGCAGGGGTTCCTGCTACCTGGAATGCAGCTGTATTGGAGCAGGGGCTTTGTAGCTCACAGACCTTGTGCACCCTGTTACTCAGAGAGCAGATATAGAGACTCCTAGAGTCTGAGGAGGCCTCCTGGGACAGTGTGACTCCGGGCCAGAAGATGTTACAAGTTCACTGTGTGTGACTGACAACACTCGGGTCAACCCACAGGGATTGGCTGCACTCAGGCCTGTGTTCTGAGGCCCTGACCTGCTTTCCTTGCTTGCCCTTCTGTTTCAGTCAGGTTTGCATTGCTGGCAGAAATCACCCATCAAAGAGCAGTTTGAGGAGGAAAAAAAAATTATTTTGGCTTACAGGCTCAAGAGGAAGCTCCACGATGATAGGGTGAAAGGATAGCATGAGCAGAGAGTGGATATCACTTCCTTGCCAAATCAGGTGGACAACTGGAACAAGAGAGTGCACCAAACACTGGCAAAGGGAAACTGGCTATGATACACATAAGCCCAGCAATACACTGCATCTAAGAGGTGTTAGTTCCCAAATCTCCATCAGCTGGGAACCTAGCATTTAGAACACTTAGGTCTATGGGGGACATATGAATCAAACCATCATATCTTCCTTCTTTCTTTCCTTCCTACCATTCTACCCTTCCTCATCTTTTTTCTCCCTCCCTCCCTCCCTCCCTCCCTCCCTCCCTTCCTTCCTTCCTTCCTTCCTTTCTTTCTTTTTTCCTTTATTCCATTGTTTTCCCTTTTTGTTTCATCCCTTCCTTCCCTCCTTCTCTCCCTCCTTCCTTTCTACCTTATTTCCATTCTTCTCCTTTCTTTCCCACTCTTTTTCCTTTTCTTCTATTCTTCTCCTCCCTTCCCCCTCTTTTTTCTCCTTTCCTTCCTTTCTTTTCATACTTTCTTCTTCCTTTCTTTCCTTCCATCTTCCTAGTCTCCTTCCTTCCCACCTCTTTTTCCTTCATTCCATTCTTCATCCTTTCCCCCTTCTTCTCCCTGCCTTCATTTCTTCTTCCCATTATTCTCTTTCCTTTCCCCTCTTTTTTCCTGCTTGCCTTTCTTTTCCTCCTCGTTCCCCTATTTTGCTCCCTTCCTTCCTTCCCTCTTTGTTGGAGACCACTGTCTTCTCTCCATGTTACTGACAACATAATTGTATAAATGTAAATGTGTGTGCCAATGCAGTTTGAGGAATGCAGCTGCTCCTACTCAAATTATACAAAAAATAAGTGAAATCCTAACCACAGTCTCCCATGCTCTGTTTACGATAGCCAGATATCTTCCTAGAAAACAGACCTGTTATCTTTTAACCACATGTCAAAAAGTCAAGTATTCTCAAGACAATTTGTATTATGTCAAAGTCATTATTCATGATGCATCCATAAGCTATTTGTGATATATGCATAAACCTAAGATTAAAAACATGGTAGGCTAAGATTCATTGCCTCTTATCCCAGTAGTGACAGAGAGCCCATCGGTTCGCCCTCTTCTGCATGTCTAATGGGTGTTGTGAGTTTCTTTGTCTATGCATTGCAGTCCCACTTCTAGAACATGAACCCTGTGTCATTGGCCACAGCACCACTTTCCTTCCCCTCCTTTATTTCTCCCTCCCCTCTCCTGTTTGCTCTTGTATTTTGAGATAGGATCACTATATAGTCTAGACTTGCCTTGAACTCTTGACTCTCCTATCTCAGCCAACCACTGAGGTAACATGGGTGTATAACACTCAGTTTTTAGGGGGAAGGTTTGTTTGTGTGTGTGTGGTTTGTGTGAAAGGGGATACATATTTATGTGTAGTTTTACACTTTTTGTGCACATTACTGGTATTTTAAGGGAAAATATGTACCTGAGTATTTGTGGTAGCAACAGTCACAGCCAGTGAACATGGAAAGAAAATTGTATGTCAACAGATAAAGAAAAGGTGGCTTGGTTTGGGCTGGAGAGATGGGTTAGCAGTTAAGGTGCTTGCCTGAAGAGCCTAAGGACCCATGTTCAATAACCTAGATACCACTTCGCCAGATGTACACAGGTGAGGCAAACGCAAGATTGCACATGCCCACTATATGGTGCAAGTGTGTGGAGTTCAATCGCAGTGGCTGAGGCCCTGGCATGCCAATTCTTTGTCCTCTAAGAAAAGGTGGTTCATCAATGCACTCACCTCAACAGAAATTAAAAAAACAGGTTGATGTACATCATGGGTGAGTGTTGAATGCATGAAGCCAAACACCAAATGTCATGCAGTGTTTTATTTCATTTATATAGATAATGTAAAATAGGTAAGTTCACTGAGACAGAAAGAACGTTTGGATATATACAAGTTAAAACAATATGGTAGCCAGGTGTGGTGGCGCAGACCTTTCATTATGGCACAGGGAAGGCAGAGGTAGGAGGATTGTGGCTGTGAGTTCGAGGCCACCCTGAGAGTACATAATGAATTCCAGGTCAGCCTTACCAGAGTGAGACCCTAAGTAGAAAAGCTAGTAATTTGTAAAATAAAAATAAAATGAGACAGTCAATAGTGGCTTAGGGATGGAGGAGGAAAGTCTACGTTCTAGAGAGGACATCTACATAGTAGCAATGGGTTTCTGAGAAGGTCTCTTTTAATATCTTATTTATTAATATGAAATAGATGAAGAAGGAGAGAGATAAAATGTGTGTACCAAGGCCTACAGCTGCTGCAAATGAACTCCAAACTCATGTGCCACTTCGTGCATCTGGCTTTACATGGGTACTGGGGAATCAAACCTTTGTTCTTTGGCTTTGCAGGCAAGCACCTTAACTGCTAAATCATCTCTGCCACCCTGAGAAGGTCTTTTGATGTTCATGTCACATACAACAACATAAAGTTATGAGACCATAGATGCTACTCCAGGTTTTCGGGTGTAGACGGATCACTTCTTCAAGAAAGAAATGAAGGAAACAGTATGTTTGTGGGCAGAAATGGATAGACCCTTGGGTGGGAAGTGTAAATCCTCTTTTTTAAAAAAAAATTATTTTCAAGGAGATAGAGAAGGAGTCAGATAGAGACAGAATGAGTGCACCAGGGTGTCCAGACACTGCAAATGAACTCTAGACACATGCACTACCTTGTACATCTGCCTTTACATGGGTTCGGAGGAAGCAAACCTGGGTCCTTAGGGATGTTTGATGACTCATTTGTTAAGGCACTTGCCTGCAAAGCAGAAGGACCAGGTTTGATTCCACAATACCCATGTAAACCAGATGCACAAGGTGGCACATGCATCTGGAGTTCATTTGCAGAGGCCGAAGGTCCTGGTGTGCCCACCCTGACTCTTTCTCTCCTCCTATTTCTCTTTTCCTCTCTCTCAAATAAATAAAATAATTTAAAAAATAAAGATGAAAACAAATAAAATCAAAAACTCTGCATAAATGGCTCAGTTGGCAAAGTGTAAGCCACTACTGTATGAGGTCCTGAGTTCAAATCCCCAGAATCCATCCATGCAAATACATCGCATAGCACCTTATGCCTAAAATAAATAAAAACAATAAAACAAATAAAATACATTTTAAAACCCATTGCAAACATATGGCAGAAAGTTGAATGATAGGTAAAAGCACAAAATTAAAATGCAAGAGTCCATACCTATGAAACGATGGAATAGATCCCATCCTTATTTTATGACAGCCAAGAATAAAAAGGAATAAGATGAAAGTGTCTTGGGAAAAATAACTTCAAATGGGGGCTGGAGTGATGGCTCAGCAGTTAAGTCACTTTGCTGTGAAGCCTAAGGACCCAAGTTCAATTCCCCGGTACACATACAAAGCCAAATGCACAAGGTGGGGCATGCATCTGGAGTTCATTTAAAGTGACTGGAGGCCATGGCATGCCCATTCTCTGTAACTGCATCTTTTCTCAAATAAATAAATTAAATCTTAATTTTAAAAGTCACAAGGAAACTATCATATACAATTAATTGTATATTAGCTATAACTAATACATAGTAATAATAATTAATATGCAGTAATAAAGAAAAATGAATAAAGTAAAGAAGGTGTCACATACAAGAACTGACTAAGAAAAGTTATTATTATTTTTTCTATTTTTTATTTTGGAGAGAAAAACAGAGAGCACATGCACAAGAGAGAGAGAATTGGCACACCAGGGCCTCAGCCATTGCAATTGAACTCTAGATGCTTGTGCCACCTAGTGGCCATGTACAACCTTCCTCTTGCCTCACCTTTGTGCATCTGGCTTACTAGGGATCTGGAGAGTCAAACATGGGTCCTTAGGCCATGAACACACAGTGATCCTCCTACCTCTGGCTCATGAGAGCTAGGGGTAAAGGCATACACTACCATGCCCACCTTCATTCTTTGGTGTGTGCAAATGTTCTATGGTCCTGACACCTCCAACATTCCATGGTCTACATTGCAACTTAGGGTTTACATTCAAAGATTCATACAGTTTAGCACTCAGGAGGCAGAGGTAGGTGGATCATCATGAGCTCAAGGCCACCCTGAGACTATATAGTGAATTCCAGGTCAGCTTTCATGATCCCCAACCCAGCAACACACAAGTAATGTGGCAAGGTTGGAATGAGAGCTGGCACCTCCATGGAACATAGCTGTTATGGGTTCTGTATGCTGACAGTGGGGAGCAGAGAGACCATCTTCAAACACTGTTCCTTCAGATCTAATTCACATTTTTCAATTCTTGAGCCTTCAGTGGGTTCAGTCTTACAGTCAGGATATCTTGTTATCCCCATGATAACCAGAGTAGTTTCCTTAACTCCTTCCTTCCTTCCTTCCTTCCTTCCTTCCTTCCTTCCTTCCTTCCTTCCTTCCTTCCTCCCTCCCTCCCTCCCTTCCTCCCTCTCTCCCTCCCTTCCTTCCTTCCTTCCTTTCTTCCTTTCTTCCTTTCTTTGAGAGATAATGGGGGCACCAGGGCCTCTAGCTGCTGCAAACAAACTTCCGATGCATGCACCACCTAGTAAATCTGGATTACCTGGGTGCTGAAGAATTGAACCTGGGTTCTTAGGCTTTGCAAGCAAGTGTTTTTACTGCTGAACCATTTCTCTGACCCTTAAATTTTTCTGGTTTATTTATTTATTTACTCATTTATTTACAAGCACTGAGAAATAGAAAGAAAAAGAGAAAGAAAGAGTGAGAATGAGTATGCCAGGGCCTCTAACCACTGCAAACAAATTCCAGACACATGCACCACTTTGAACATCTGGCTTTATGTAGGTACTGGGAATTGAACCCAGGTCAGTAGGCTTTGCATGCAAGCACCTTAACCAATGAGCCATATCACCAGGCATGTTTTCTCCCTTTTATGCAGTCCAGAGTCCCATCCCATGGAATGGTACCACCCATAGTTAGGCTGAATCTTCCCACCTATTTTAGAAATTCCCTCATAAGCATGACTCAAGGATTTTGAGCATGGCAATTTAAGTCCCTTCAAGTTAACAACCACAAAAAAAACCAAATCAGTCCCCATTGTATGGTAAAGCTTTAATTTTATAGAAAGCTTATTATATATACACACAAATAATAAATAAATAAATAAATAAACAAATAGACAAATTAATCCATATCTACTGAGTATTCTATTCATAGAGGCACACATGATATGGAAACAGCCATACCTCTTCAGGGGCACACATACACATTCAAGCACACTCATGAATACATATAACACACATGACCATGTATGACATAAATGAATATGTATAACACACACAAATATGTATAACACACATGAACATATATGACCCACATGAACATGTATAACACACATGAATGTGTATAACACCCATGAATATGTAAAACACACACAGATATGCATGCATACCCACATACATGTATATGCATTGACTATATATACATATATGGAATGCATACAACAACATACACATATAAGTGCCCACAGACCACAGACTTACATATGAATGTATACATATATATAAATGCATGCACTTGTATGCACATACCACACATAGGCAAATAGAGACTGACACATGTATCGATACACACCCATACATGCACCCCTCATACAAATATCAACACACATGCATGTACACACAGACACACACAATATACCACAGAAGCATGGTCCACACTTATAGTCCCATACACAGATATTTACACACACACATGAACACAAAAACACCCTTGTACCTAATTCACACACATACAAAATGGGATAATTTTTTACTATGAAAGCTGAATTTTACTTAAAACATGTTTTTCTTCTTCATTAGTTTAGTAATCAAAGTCAGCCAAAGGATCTATCAAATGTATTTTTTTTGTTTTAGATAAAGTAAGAGTGAGAGAGAATTGGCACACTAGGGTCTCAGCCACTGCAAAAGAATTCCAGCTACTTGCACCACCTAGTGGATATGTGCAACCTTACACTTGCCATACCTTTGTCTAACTTATGTGGAATCTGGGAAGTTGAACATTGGTTCCTAGGCTTCACAGGCAAGCACCTTAACCACTAAGACATCTCTCCAGCCCCAAATGTTTTTTTGTTTGTTCGTTTGTTTTGTTTTCTTAGTGTGGGAACTCAGTAAAATCCAAGTCATGTGGCACATGGGTGGGTGACAGCAGATGATGGAGAAAATGGCTAAATCGTGCATGATCCTCTCCTAAGACATGTTGGATGGGCAATATGGTCAGCTCAGCCATCCTATACACTATGGATCCTGAGCAGAAGCTGCCATCTGGCGCTCTCATTTTTTTTTTTTTTGGCATAAAATTTATGCCTGTCTCTTAGTATGACAATCACCTTCTAGCAACTAAGAAGGAGCCCCAATTTTCTAAACTGTATTTTCATCTCTCAGTCATTCCTTTACACACCTTTCATCCCAGAACTTAGGTGGTAAATTCCGGGTCAGCCTAGGCTGGAGCTCAAACCTACCTCAAAAACAAAAACAAAAATAAAAACAAAACCCTCCCCAGTCTGGTTCCCTGTGCAGTGGGAGGGTGAACACACAGCAGTCTGGAATGAGAATGAGTAGGCCAGACCCCTGTTGCCAGGTTCCTCCCCCCTCCCTGATCTGGGTTCCCTGTGCCTGTCAATGTGTGGGCGGGCATGGCAGTGTGCAACGAGGAGGCCAGGCCCCTGTTCCTGGGATCTTCTCACCTCTCTGGTCTGGGTTCCCTGTGATGGTCTGTGAGCTGGAGGGCATGGCATGGAATAACTAGGCCAGATGCCTGTTCCCTGGCTCCTCCCAGTACCCTGGTCCTGGTAGATCCCATTGTACCTTGCTTGGGCAGGCCTGGTCCCTGTGTGAGCTGTAAAATCAGGACTTTTGTTCTGGTATCCTGACTGGCCACTGGGTACCAACATCCCTGTTAACCTGATGCAGAAGGTGCATGGGTCAAAGTACAAAAACTTGCTTCCTCCTCAATAAAATAAAAAGTCTTCCTAAAATGGGTAGACAACAATGCATAAAAGCCAACAAAAGTCAGAAAAAGGACAGATCGCCACCAAGAATGCCTAGTGTGACAATGGAAGCCTCCAATTAAATCCTAAAGAAATCAACAAAAAAAATCATTCACAAAATGAAAACACAACAACCAACAACACCCTGATCAAAAAAATAAATAAAATAACTGAACTGGAAGCAAACCATCAAGGAACCAGCAGTTGTATCAATGAAATTGAACAGAATATTTCCTGGAGCATTCAGCTTTTGACAGTAGGCTCAACTTGATTGAAGAAAACATTAGAATGCTCCCAAGAGCTATGAATTAATTGAAGGTAAGTCAAGAAATGGAAGCTCTCAACAACCAATTGATTAAGCTCAATGAAGACTGAACAAATGCAAGAATGAACTCCAGGAAGCACCAAGAAAATCAGAACTCAAACTTGTACCTCAAAAAAGAGATGGACATGATGCAAAGTAACACAACAGAAGACAAAAACCAAATAGATATTATAAAAACCTCTTTAGAACCCCTTACCAATAGAGTTACTCATGTGAAAGAAAGAACCTCTGATCTGGAACATAAGACAGAAGGAATTGATTGGGAGGGCAAAAAACTTTGCTAAGTTCAAAAAATCAAGTGAGGAGTGATTTCAAGAGCAGTGTGGTGGACAGAGTGCTGGCCGAGACCGGAAAATTGTCCTTGGGAGTTGGCATGTCCCTGCAGCCCCGTGGAGATTATTGGCCACTGGACAGCAATGCAATTATATGAAATCATGGCTAGTTATATACCTGTAGCTACTCAAACATATCCTGTACTTGATGAAAAGGTCACTCAAGATACTTTGTACTGGAACAACTATAAGACTCCTGAACATATTAAGGAATTTGGTGCAGTGTCAAAAGTAGACTTTTCTTCCCAGCCTCCATATAACTATGCGGTCACAGTTTCCTCAAGAACTCATATTTATGGCCAATACTCCCAAGAACCTATAAAAATCTTTTCCCATTTTAAAGACACAGCATACTGTGCTACTTTTCGACATGATGTCCAATTGCTTGTAGCTGGTAGTGAAGATGGTAGAGTTCAGCTTCTTGATATACATGAGAGGGCTCCCCTCAGGCAGTTTGAAGACCATACAAAAGCAGTTCACACAGTAGACTTTACATTTGACAAATACAATGTGGTCTCTGGGGCTGACGATTATGCAGTTAAATTATGGGATATTCCAAATGCCAAAGAGATTCTGACATTCAAAGAACATTCTGACTATGTGTGGTGTGGATGTCCTAGTAAACTGATCTCTTTGTAACAGGGCAATTCGATCATACTGTGAAGATGTTTGATGTGTGAACAAGTAAAAATGTTTTCTGTGTCAAGCATGGGCAGGCTGTGGAGAGTGTCCTGCTTTTCCCCTCTGGAGGGTTTCTGGTATCTTCAGGAGTTCATTATGTTAAAGTCTGGGACATGTGTTCAAAGGAGGGTAGTTGCTTGTGTCTTTGAAAAATCATCACAGGGACTGTGACATGTTTATGTTTGAGCAGCTCAGGACAGAGGTTGCTCTCTCGCTCAATGGATAGGAAAGTCAAAGTGCACAGCACAGTGTCCTACAAAGTAGTGCACAGCTTCAATTGATTACACAGATTCAAGTTTAAGTCTTGCACTTGCTCATGAAGATGAGCCAATTGTTGTTGGATGACCAATGGGATAGTGAATGTTAAACATCAGAAATTTGAAACAAAGAAAGATTCTCTTCCAAGGAGAAGGAGGCCTGCATATCGAACTTCTATTAAAGGAAAATATTATATGAAGCATTGGGATGACATTTTTATCAACAGGCCAACAAAAAAGCACCTAGAATGGTATGACAAGGATCTGGAAAACTTTCGGATCTCAAAGGCTCTTGACAGAGCCCTTGAGCCTAACTGTGTAATAAAGACACCTGAGGTTACAGTGTCCATCATAAAGGAGTTAAATCGAAGAGGAGTCCTTGCAAATGCTCTGGTAGGTCAGGATGAAAAGGAAATTACTCGTGTTCTTAATTTTTTGATAAGGAATCTGTCTCAGCCAAGATTGCCCCTGGTTTGATCAATGCTGCTGAAATAATTATTGATATATATCTGCCTGTGATTGGTCAGTCACAAGTAGTTGATAAAATGTTTTTAGTACTTCAAGGACATATAGAAAAAGAGATGGATTACCAGAGAGAACTGCTAGAAACTTTGGGGACAATGGACATGCTTTTTGCCTCCCTGACAAACAATGAAAGCACTTGTGTGCTGGAACACACTCCTGTTGACTTTCTAGATAGCAAGAAGATAGAGTCATAGTGTTTGCTTCTGGCTTGGAATAGGTTTGACTCCATTAACTATTGGTGAAAAAAAAATCTCAACACATTAAGAAAGATAGCCAAATTAGTCAAACAAAAAAGAAAAGTCTCAAATTAACAAAATCAGAAATGAAAAAGGAGAGATCACAACAGACATCAAGGAAATTGGAAGAATCATCAGGGCATACTTCCAAAACCTCTACTCCACCATATTAAATAATACAGAATAAATGGTTGGATTCCTAGACACATACCACCTACCAAGACTAACGTCAGAGCAGATTAATCTCCTAAACAAAACTGACATATCCATGGAGACTGAAACGGTGTTAAAAAACCTCCCAAAAAAGAAAAGTTCATGACCAGATGGCTTCTCAGCTGAATTCTATCAAACCTTCACTGAAGAATTGAAACCAATTTTTCTATAACTGTTCCACATAATCAGAGACCAAGGAATTCTCCCTTGACTCCTTTTATGAAGCTAGCAACACCCTAATACCAAATGAGACAGATGCAACAAGAGAAGAAAACCATAAGTCTATATTTCTAATGAACTTAAATACACAGATCCTAAATAAAATTCTTGCAAACTGAATTTAACAACACATCATTATCCACCTTGAACAAGTAGGCTTCATCCCAGGGATTCAGGGATAGTTTAACATATGGAAATTGGTCAATGTAATACACCACTTTAATAAACATAACCATAAGAACCACATGATCATTTCAATTGATGCAGAGAATACCTTTGACAAAAAACACGGGATCATGATCAAAACATGGGAAAAATGGGAGCCCACTCTCACCAGTGCTCTTCAGCATAGTACCACTGCTGCAAATCAGTAGCTTTTCTATGTGCAAAGGACAAATATACCAGAAAGAAATCAGCGAGGCTTTCCCATTTTCAATATCAACAAAAATCAAATACCTTGGAAAAACATAAACCAAGAATGTTAAAGACCTATATAATGAGAACATAAAAACATTCAAGAAATAAATAGAGGAGGAGATCAGAAGATGAAAAGTCTCCAATGCTCCTGGATAAGTAGAATTAATATTGTGAAAATGGCAATTCTACCAAAAGCAATACACATATTTAACACAATACCAATAAAAATATCAGCACCATTCTTCACAGAGATTAAAAAAATGATCTCAAAATTCATATAGAATGGCAGAAGGCTTCAGATATCTAAACAACCTCAGCAAAAAAAAAAAAAAAAAACTAATCTATAGCTATATTGCAAAGTCATAATGACAAAAACAGCCTGGTAGTGGAACAAAAATAGAAACATAGACCAATGGAACAGAATTGAAGACCTAGGCCTTGGGTGAAGTAACTACAGCTGTCTGATCTTTGACAAAGGTTCCAATAATGTAGACTGGAGAAAAGACAGACAGCATTTTCAACAAATGGTGTTGGACAAATTGTATGACCATAGGTAGAAAAACGAAATTAGACCCACTCACTTTGCCGTACACAAAAATCAAGTCCAAGTGGATTAAAGACCTTAATATAAGTCTTGAAATTCCTCAACTACTGCAAGAAAAAAAAATTGGAGGCACTCTATGATATAGAACTGGGAAAAGACTATCTAAAGAAAACCCCAGTAGCCCAAGAAATTAAACAAGCACTCAACCAATGGGATCTCATGAAGCTGAAAAGATTTTGCACAGACACACCAGGAGCAGAGCCAGTAGGTTACCCAGTGAATGGGAGAAAATCTTTTCCAGCTACACCACTGACAGAAACCTAGTATCTAGAATCTACAAAGAATTAAAAAAAAAAAACCTAAACAATAAAAAATCAAACAACACATTCCAAAAGTGGGGCAGAGAACTAAATAGGGTGTTTCAGAGGAAGAATTACAAATGGCTAACACACACTTAAGAAAATGTTCAACATCCTTAACCACTAATGAAATGCAAATTAAAACGGATATGAAATTCCACCTTACCCCAGTAAGGATAGAAAACTTAAAACAAAATCAAATGAAAACAAATGCTGTCTAGGATGGGGAGAAATAGGAATACTCATTCACTGTTGGTGGGAATATAAACTGGTACAACCACCGTGGAAATCAATATGGAGACTCCTGAAAAGGATGAATATACAGTTATCAACAGACTCTGTTATTCCTTTACTGGGCATTTACTCTAAAAGCTCCACATCTCAGTTCAGATATATTTGCTCAAACAAGTTTATAGCTACTTAGTTCGTAATAGCTAAAAATTGGAATCAACCCAGTTGCCCATCATTGGATGAATGGATAACCAAGATGTGGCATATCTACATGATTGAATTCTACACAGAATTAAGAAAAAAAAATTGACACAATGAAATATGTTGAAAAATGGTCAAACTTGGAACAGATCATTCTAAGTGAATTCACACGATCACAGAAAGAATCATTTCATGATCTCATTCATCTGTGGTTCCTGACCTTGATCAGCCTGAGTGGCTGACATACCTGAATAGCATCTTGAGGCTTGGACAACAGGGAGAGTAGGGCTTGTGGGAAGGGCGGGAGGGGAACACAAAACTGAAAACAATTTGAACTGTTACCATAGAATCGTATGTTCTGGAAGGCAGACTAAAAGGTGGAACTATCAAGAGGATCTTAGGGGGAGCACATGAACCAAAGGGCCCTGGAAAGGGTGAGACAAAACCTAACCTTAAATTTCCTTGTTTCTTTTTCTTCTCTCTCTTTCTATTTTTGTCTTTTCCCTTGGTGCTGGCCTGTAATTCCCTGTACCAGTATGTGGTTTACATCCATAATGAGCTGTTGATCACAGAGACTTACTAGGTCTTGAAAAACATAAGACACAATTCTGTCAGAGCACTTGCTTCCCCATCAGAGATTAATGGTTAGACTTACTGCTGAAGACACCCTATGTTGTCAGCACAGACCATCAAGAGACCTGGTTGGAATCTAGAAGAGAGCCAGTTCCAAGACACTTATCCCATCTAGTGCTAGAAGGTGCTACATGAGCTATGGGGGAAAGTGGCTAAAATCTATCCAAGCAACTCAAAATCTAAGCAACTCAGAAACAAATAATGTGACATGATACTCACACAAGAGCAATACTAGCCCACTGCCATGGTGAGTAAGCATCTGCTCTTGGATTAGCTAACAGATCTGCTCAGTGGAAAGGAAACCATATCTGGAACTGGAAAACAAGTCAGAATCATATGCAGATAATGATTCTACTTTCCATTGTCAAGTTTCTACTAATCTTGGGCTATAAGAGGGTCTACCCACTTTAAATTCTCTCTAAATTAATAATGGTTATCCATTTAACCTGTGCTGACTTTACTTTCTGTTGGAGAATCTGCTTCTCTTTTTAAGATGAGAAGTGGACCTGAGGAGATAAATGACCCAGTCCACTCTACCCCAGCCCCAGCTGAAGCCACAGAGGAACTGGGGAAATGAGCAAGAGTGTTGCTTTCTTTTGAATCTGATATCAGCACAAGGGTGAAGGAGATAGACACTGAAGACACTCATACCTACCAAACCACGGATACAGAGGCTCCTAAGCTCCCATTGCTGAAGTAGAATTTAAATGATCCCAGCATGGCTCAGAGAATTTTGTGGAAGAGGGGGTGGAAGCCTGCCTCTTCCTGCACCCCCATAATGCATGACCCACAATCCCATGAAGTTCACCTGCATCCTCAATGAGAAAGGCCTCTTCAGAAAAGGGGCAGGGAGGAGGGAAAGGATGGTGCCAACATGTTTTGTTTACATACTAAATATGTGCATATCTAATAAAATTTTGAAAAGATAAAACAAATAATAACAATCACAATAATAACTTGGGAATAATGGTTGTGTTTCACTGCTTGAGAGGTAGTTGGTAAATTATCATTGAAACAAATCTCTTACCCTGTGTAAGAGATTTTCTTTTAATAACTTAGTATCAGGTAATTTTAGGGAGGTGGAAAAATGATACAGGAACCACAGTGAAGGTCATCTAGTCATATTTCAAGAAATGCTGAATGCATGAGGGAAAAATAAACTATTCAAACCTGAGTGCAAAATCATGAAATTATTATTATGCACAAGAAAAAGTCATTCTGTATCCAGGAAAAGCAGGATACCTCACACCTATTTCTTTTGCAAGAGAGAAAAGGAAATTTATGTTCAGTGTATACCGTTTTATTTTTTTTAATTCGTTTTTTCAATATTTTATTTACTTATTTGAATGAGAGAGAGAGATAGACAGACAGATATATCGAGAGAATGAGTGTGTCAGGGCTTCCAGCCAATGCAAACAAATTCCAGACATGTACACCACCTTTGGCATCTGGCTTTACATGGGTCCTGTGGAATCAAACCAAGGTCCGAGACTTTGCAAGCAAGTGACTTAATGGCTCATTACATGTATTTATTAATAAAGCTTAGGAAATTATCACCATGACTCTGAACATGTGTGATTAAACCAATTTAAATCTTATTCATTGGTTCTAAAATTTCTAGTTTGAAAGCTTGAGAGGTAGCTTGTGAAATGGTTATTACCCTTGTCAACCTGACATGATGGAGAATCACCATGGAAACAAATATCTCATCCTGGAAGCAATTTAGATTGATTAGCTTAATGGGGATGGGAAAACACACCTTAACTTTGGGAGAATAGAAGAAACAAAATGAGGAGTATAAAAGAGGAGAAGAGGCTGGAGACATGGCTTAGCAGTTAAGACACTTGCCTTTGAAAATAAGGACCCAGATTTGATTCCCCAGGACCCATACCCATGTAAGCCTGATGCATGTACCTGGAGTTTGTTTGCAGTGGCTGGAAGCCCTGGTGCATCCATTCTCTCTCTCATAAATAAAATAAAAAGGGGAAGTTTTTCTAAGAAAAATCATTAATCAAATAGTGGAGGTTTGTACATCATCCCACCAGTGGGAAGGTAAAGACACAAAGATCCGTGGAATTTGACTCGCCAGAGAGTCTAGCCAAAATTGGTGAGCTCTGAGTGAGAGAATCTGTTTCCAAAATAAATGTCAGGTGTGGTGCAGCATGCCTTTAATTCCAGCACTAGTGAGGCAGAGGTAGGAGGACCAACCTGGGCTAGGGCTAGAGCAAAAGCCTACCTCAAAATAGCAAAACAAAAAATATTTAAGGTGGAGAACAAATGAGGGACATAGCTGATATTGTCTTCAAGACTCCCTGTGCATATGCACATGTGCACACACACACACACACACACACACACAAACACATGAACCCAAATGCATAGAAACACACACACATATACAAAAGAAAGAAGCTAAAATGGGTCTCTTTCTCTTCCTTTTCATGCATATTTTTCTGGTCCTTTTTTAAAAAATTATTTGCAAGCAGAGACAGAATGGGCACAGCTTCTAGCACTGTAAACAAACTCCAGATGCATTCACCACCTTTACTTTTGGCTTACGTGGGTGCTGGAGAATTGAACCTGTGTCTTTTGACTTTGCATGCAAATGCCTTAGCCCTCTTTTCCAATATTGCTCCTTTTATTTCTGCTATTCTTTCTTGCCTTTGCTGACCTCTATTCCCCCTCTTCTGCTTTTCGCCTTCCTCCTTATTCCTCCTCATCCTTGCTCTCCTCTCTCTCCACCTCTTTTTCCTCCTACATTTCTTTTTCTATTTGTCTTCCTCCTCCTCTTCTTGGTTCTCTTCCTAAATTCATTCTACAATTCCTCTTCCTCCTCATCCTTTCTTTATTTTTTTTCCTCTTCTTTCTCCTCTTCCACTTCCTGCTTCTCTTCCTAAAACTGGTCTTTCTCCAATTCCTCCTCCGCTTTGTTTTATTTATTTATGTATTTATTTATTTATCAGAGAGAGACAAACACATAACACAGAGGCAGGTTGAGAGAGGATGGGCACACTACAGCCTATAGCCTCTCTAAACGAACTCAGACACACGCACCACCTTGGTTTATGTGGGTACTGGGGAATTGAATCTTTTGGCTTTGCAGACAAACGCCTCAACCACTAAGCCAGGCCTCCAGCCCCCCACCTGCTACTCCCGTGACTCCATTTATTCTCTCCATCTTCTCCCTGATTCTCTTTCACTTTCTCATTATCTTCCTAACACTGGTCCTTCTCCAATTCCTACACCTCTTTACCTTCACTTCTCTTCCACTTCCTACTTCTCTTCCTAAAACTGGTCTTTCTCCAATTCTTCCTCTTCTTTGTCCTCTCTTTTCATTTCCTCTGCATCTCCTCCTTCTTCCACATCCCACTCTTCTTCCTCTTTCTCTTCCATTTTTCCTCCTCCTCCACTTCTTTTTTCTTCATTTTTCTCTTCTCTTCTTTTTTTCTCCTTTCTCCTTCTCCTTTCCCCCCATGATCCTAATCATCTCTTCCTTTTCTTCTTTTTCTGCTCCTTCTCTTACTCTCTCTCTTCCTCCATTTTCTTCACTTCTCCTTTTTTTATCTTCTTCCTCCTACTCTTTCTTGTCTTTCTCTTCCTCCTTGTTTTCATTTCCATCCTCCTCTTGCTTTTCCTCTTCTTATTCCTTTTGCTTCCCCCTTTCCTGCTCTTTTTCCCTCCCCTCTTCCTGTTCCTGTCTTCCTTTCACTGTCCCTTCTAAGCTTTCTTTGCCTTCTTTCTCGTCTGCTTTTCTCCTCCAACTCCATAGGTTCTCTTGCAAATGTGATTCTGTCTCTGAATTTTCTCTCCCACCTCGGCCATCAGCCCAGACACTGACCATCACATCCATCTTTCTGTCCATGACAGGGTCACTCACCTCTCACCTGCTCCTCTCACAACCTACACAACCCATCCCCTCATTGCCCCTCGCCTTCACCAAAATCATCTCATCTATCTGTCCCCTATTGCTCGACTTGTCATTTGTTCCTTAAGGTGCTAGGCTCAAAAATGTCAGGTTCAATTCTCTAGGACCCACGTAAATCCAGATGCACAAGGTGGTACATGTGTCTAGAGTTCATTTGCAGTGTCTGGCGGCCCTGGCACACCCATTCTCTGTCTCTAACTCTCTCTCTGGCTCTTTCTCACTCTCCACATATATACATATATGGAAATCACTTTTTATAATATTAGGGATCATTTGTAATTGTCAGATACCTTTTAAAAATTACCTTAATTTATCACTTTTATTAAAAAAGTTTTATTTTAAATAAAGTTGAATACATTTGCCGCTCCTGTTGTTTGTATAACTCTAGAATGTTCTAGACATTGAATGTTTTTTTAATTTTTTTATTTGTTTTTATTTATTTATTTGAGAGCAGCCGACACAGAGAGAAAGACAGATAGAGGGAGAGAGAGAGAATGGGCGCGCCAGGGCTTCCAGCCTCTGCAAACCAACTCCAGACGCGTGCGCCCCCTTGTGCATCTGGCTAACGTGGGACCTGGGGAACCGAGCCTCGACCGGGGTCCTTAGGCTTCACAGGCAAGCGCTTAACTGCTAAGCCATCTCTCCAGCCCTTGATTGACTTTTCATTCACTGTCCAAGTGTTCAGCATTTTTTCCTGTGCTGTGGCAATATATATTAACATTGTATCCCATGTTAATGAGTACCTGAACTCAGGTCTTCATACTTTGACAAGTGAATGATCCATTGAACCACCATCCCCACACAGGCATGTATTATTATTATTACTGTTATTATTAAAGATTATCAAACATTATAATTATCATTAATGATGACCACTAATTTACCAAAAACGTCCAAAAGGAAGACTTGAACAATTATTTTCTAAAAAACTATTCTGACTTATTTGAGAGAAAACAGCACAGCCTTGTGCCATTCCAGCCATGTGCACTACTTTTTGTGTGTAGTTTTATGTGAGTGCTAAGGAATTGAACCAGGCCTGGCAGGCTTTACAAGCAAGTGCCATTAACCATGGAGCAATCCTCCCAGTCTCTCCTCACTATAAATTTTATATTCAAGTGAACTAAGTACCTGCCTCTAAGTATTAACAGGATTTCAAAGGTCAGGCATGGGCCTGGCATTTGAGTGAACCATATACTAAAAGCCATGTGGATGACTAATATTTTAATGGATGCTTTTCCAAGTGAAGGAATGAGTTGAAAGCCTTTAATTAAATAACAGGGGACTGAGTTCAAACTGTGGCATTGTTCCTTCCCAGATGAAGAAAGTGTGACTTCTTTTCTAGGAGAATTTCCAGCAGTCATGGGAGTCAGAGGTACTTCTCAGAGAAGCAATTACAGAGAAAATACTAACAGATCACCAAGGGAGAAGAAAGCTACCAATACCCTAAAGAAGAAGGGAAATCCCCACAGTTGTTTGATGTACTTTGACGAGGACATGGTGGTGGTGCACACCTTTCATCCCAGCACTGGGAAGGCAGAGGTAGGAGAGTCATACCAGCCTGAGACTACAGATTGACGGCCAAGTCAGGATGGGCTAGAATGAGATCCTACATTGACAAACAAATAAACAAACAAGAACAAGGGCAAAGAACCTTCAGGGACCCTGTAGGCATTTTTTTTCCTCCTCTCTCTTGTTTGCGAGATGTTCTGGTTAATGTGCACCAGGCTGGCCTTGTATTCACAGCCCTCCTGCTTCAGCCTCTCTACTGTAGGGATACAAGTGCCTGCATCACCATTCCTGGCTACAGGTGTCCCTTGGGTGGGAGGGGAGCTAGAAGTTTAACCCTTTGTCTTATTTTTGCTCTTTTCAGAAAACAGGAAGGCAAGGTCTCACTGTAGCCCAGGTAGAAACAGAATTTGCTCTACAGAAAAAGTTTGGATTCAAACTCACAGCACTCCTTCTGAATCAGCCTTTATGAATGCTTAAAGTTGTGAGCCAGGGCTGGAGAGATGGTTTAGTGGTTCAGGCACTTGCTTGAGAGGCCTATGGACCCATATGTGACTCTCCAGATCCCACATTAGCCAGACAAAGGTGAGGCAAGCACAGGGTCTCACATGCCCACTGGGTGGCATAAATCTCTGAAGTTCAAGGCCCTGGCATGCCAATTTCTCTCTCTCTTTCCGTGTGTGTCCTCCCTTTTACTTTCTCCAAAATAAAAATAAATTAAAAAACACAAAGCAATTATATTGAATGATGCAATTAAAAAACTGACACTCCAGGGCTGGAGAGATGGCTTAGCAGTTAAACGCTTACCTGTGAAGCCTAAGGACCCAGGTTCAAGGCTGCATCCCCCAGGACCCATGTTAGCCAGATGCACAAGAGGGCACAGGCATCTGGAGTTCATTTGCAGTGGCTGGAGGCCATGGCATACCCATTCTCTCTATATCTGCCTCTTTCTCTCTCTGTCTCTGTCTGTTGCTCTCAAATAAATAAATAAATAAATAAATAAATAATTTAAAAAATACTTTAAAAAAACTGACATTCCAAAGACTATGGTTTGAAAACTAAATACTCTAGAATATTCAAACATATTTAAATTTATTTCTGATTTGATTATCATATAAGTGGCATCCAATGAGTGAATGGGAAATTGAAAGAGGCATACGAAGAAAATGAAAAGTAGGAGGAAGAAAAAGAGAACAAGGAGCAGTGGAAAGAAATGATGAAGCAGAAGGATGAGTACAATGGGGAAGATGAATTCATGTGTGTTTTATTTTTGTAAGGAGATAGAGAGCAAGAGATAAGAGAGAGATAAAGAGACAGACAGAGGCACCAGGGCCTCCAGCCACTGCAAATGAACTCCAGACTCATGTGCCACCTCATGCATCTAGCTTTATGTGGGTCCTGGGGAATCAAACCTGAGTTCTTAGGCTTTGCAGGCAAGCACTTTAACCCCTGATCCATCAGTACAGCCCACATTCAGATTTCTGTTTTGATGTCTCAAAGGAAGGATCTGTGGAAGCTTGTGGGGAACCAAAGATAAATAAATATCTTGCCAGGAGCACACACTTAGTCTCTCAGGCCAATGACAATTATAGGCAAGCAAAAATTCCAAGAATGTTACAGGTTTGTTGGCCCACATGTTAATAGAAACTGATGGAGCTGTAAAAGGTGGGTGGTGGCTTCTTTGCATCCAGAAATCATCCTGTTTTCTTTTTCCTTGTCCTATATATAATGATTATCTCAATACTGGATCCTATCTCTTTTTCACAACTATGGCTGCTAACACAGGAATCAACTCAGGTAATCCTACACTCTGTGATCTGAGGGATACAACAGATTTCCCTTGCTGTTTCTTGGATCATGCTATTTACTTTTTAAATTTTATTTATCTATATATGAGAGCAAGAGAGAATGAAAATGGGTAATACAGGACCTCCAGCCACTGCAAATGAACTTCAGATACATGCACCATCTTGTGCATCTGGCTTATTTGGGTCCTGAGGAACTGAACCTGAGCTCTTAGGCTTTGCAGGCAAGTGTCTTAACTACTGAGCCATCTCTCTATCCCACTGTTTACTTTTCTTATTTTTACATGACCATAGAACTCTGTTAGAGGGCTGGGGCTATAGCTCTGTTAGAAAAGGGCATGCCTAGCTCACACAGAGACACATAGTACATATACCTTGTATGATAACACTCTTAGTATTTGAGTGGCAGAGGCAAGAGGATCGGAAGTTTGAGGTCATTCTGTACTACATAGCAAGTTCAAGGACAGCTTATGTCACATATTGCTTGGGGCTTCTCAAAGGCCCTGTTTGACTTCACAGTGGCCTCTGCAGGCCACACTGTGACTGGTATATAAATTCCTTTCCAAATATCACTTGTCATTTTGCTCCAACCAGAATCCATCCTTCAAGACTAGAGGTAGTGGCACACACCTTTAATTCCAGCACTCGGGAACACAGGTAGGAAGATTGTGGCCATGAGTTCAAGGCAAGCCTGAGACTGCATAGTAGATTTCAGCACAGCTCAGGCTAGAGCAAGACCCTACCTTGAAAAAACAAAAATATACAGCATAATCCATCTTTCTTCAGGAAGCCTAGAGCTTGTGGAATCTGTCACTCTCTCGTTGGGGCACTTGTAATTCTGCCCAGGACTTTGACATGTGCTCCTTACTCTAAGCTTCTATAGCTGTGTGGTCTCAACATTATTCTTTTTGCGGGGCAGAGGGATTTGAGGTAGGGTTTCACTCTATCCTAGGCTGACTTGGAATTCAATCTGTGGTCTCAGTCTGGCCTCAAAATCATGGTGCTGATCCTTCTGTCTCAGCCTCCCAAAGCCAGGGCTGGATTAAAAGTATTGGCATCCTCTTGTGCACCTACTAAAAGGTTAAAATAGGGTCATCCCATGGGACAGCCAGAACACTCACCTGCTACAACCTCCCAAGTGGTGATTACAGGCATATACCACTACACCCAGCAAAAAACTTTGTCTTTAAAAATGGGGGGGGGGGCTGGAGAAATGGTTTAGCGGTTAATGTGCTTGTCTGCATAGTCAAAGGACGCAGGATCTATTTCCCAGGACCCACATGAAGCCATATGCATAAGTTGGCATATACATATGGAGTTCATTTGCAGTGGTTTGAAGCCCTGGCATGCCCATTCTCTTTCTCTCTCTCTCTCTCTGTCTCTCTCTCTCCCTCTCCCTCTCCCTCTCCCTCTCTCTCTCTCTCTCTCTCTCTCTCTCTCTCTCTCTCTCTCTCTCTATCTATCTATATATATATCCCTTCCCCTTCAAGTAAATAAATAAATAAAATATTAAAAATACTTATTTTCCTGGGATGATGGTGGATGCCTTTTATCTGAGCACATGAGAACAAAGGTGCTGTAGTCAGGTTTGCAATTCTTGTAGAAATCATCCAACCAAGAACAGCTTGTGGGAAAAAGGGTTTATTTTGGCTTACAGGCTCAAAGAAGGACCTCCATGATGGCAGGGAAAACTATGGCATGAGCATAGGGTGGACATCACCCCCTGGCCAACACAAGATGGGTAATAGCAACAGGAGAGTGTGCTAAACACTGGCATGGGGAAACTGGCTATAACACCCACAAGCCTGCCCCCAACAGTACATTGCCTCCAGAAGATGTTAATTCTCAAATATCCATCAGCTGGGAACCTAGCATTCAGAACACTGAAGTGTATGGGGTAAACCTGACTCAAACCACATTCCTCCCTTGACCCCCATAAACTGATAACCATGCATGATGTAAAATGCAGTGTATTCATACAACTTTAAAAGTCCCCAAGTTTTTATCAATTCCAATGATGTTCATACATCCCCATAGTCCAAAAACTTCTAACTGAGCCATAATACCAAAAATAAAAAACCCTCAAAAAACACATAATGGCACAGAATAAGCATTCACAGTAAAAAAAAAAAAAAACAAAAAAAAAACAAAAAAAAACATGGCATTAAACATTGCAAAGAAATACTCAAGCAATACATGATTCAAACACCAAACTCTGTAGCTCCAAGTCCAACAACTCTAGCCAGTGATAAGTCTCTAATTTTAAACAACAACAACTCTCTGGAGTTCCAATTCCATCCCGCAAGCTAGGCTACTCATGGTCCTGGAAAACTTCATCTGGGGCCAGCATCTCCACCCAGGTCTCCACTGCAAGCCACGCTTCATCCTCACAACCCAGGTGGTCTCCATGCAGGCATCCAGCAAACCCGCTTCACATGCCCATGGCCATTTCCAAAACACAAGACCGTGTTACAAACTCAATGACCCTATTTCTTGCATTTCTTATACTCTACAATACCAGGTAGGGTATGAGAAGCTTGTGGGGGATAAAAGAGGTTTATTTTGGCTTACAAGCTCAAGGCGGAAGCTCTACGATGTCAGGGGAAAATGATGGCATGAGTAGAGGGTGGACATCACCCCTGGCCAACATAAGGTGGACAATAGCAACAGGAGAGTGTGCAAACACTGGCATGGGGAAAGCGGCTATAATACCTGTGGTGGTCTGATTCAGGTGTCCCCCATAAACATAGGTGTTCCGAATGCTAAGTTCCCAGCTGATGGAGATTTGGGAATTAACACTGCCTGGAGGCAGTGTATTGTTGGGGGCAGGCTTATGGGTGTTATAGCCAGTTTCCCCATGCCAGTGTTGGGCACACTCTCCTGTTGCTATGGTCCACCTTACGTTAACCAGCAGGAGATGTCCAACCTCTGCTCATGCCAATTATCATATATATATATCAATGGCATATATATTAAAAAGGGAAATTAACCATCACAAGTTATAAAGGGACAAATAGTCCTCTCCCTGCACTAAACCCAGAAAGAACAATTCAACAGGAAACCTTTTAATAGTCAATTGGGCATACAGTACCTACCAACATTACTACTCTTCCCACCACAGATAAAAGACAGTAATGAAGTCCGTGTCAATGATTATAATAGTTAAATGAGAGAAAAAAAAAACTCTCAACATTAATGTATAAACCAGGATTAATGAAAGAAGAAGTTAGGGACAAATACAGCAGGATTTTATAACAGTATATTTAGGGCTGAAGGGAGTGTTCAGTGATTATTGTACTTGCCTGATAAGCCAAAGGACCCAGGTTCCATTCCTCAGGACCCATGTAAGCCAGATGCACAAGGTGGCTTATGCATCTGGAGTTTGTTTGCAGTGGCTGGAAGCCCTGGTGTGCCCATTTGCTCTGTCTCTTTCTCTCTGTGTGCCTCTCTTTCTCTCTCTCCCTCAGATAAACAAATAAAAATTTAAAGTATATTTAGTTTCTTTGCATGGATTTTTGGGCATCTCTTGAGATGGTTGGTAAAACTGAAGTGGGAAGAATCAATTGTGAAGTTGCCTGAAGACATAAAAGGTGCTGAACTGAGTAGTAAGCCTGTCAATTACAGGCTGAGTAGAACAATGAAGTTTACAAGGGACCACTGTCAACTGAGACCACTAAAATCATTTCCCCCCCCGACAGTGTTCTCAGATCAAAAATCAACATTTTAAAGGCTTCCCAGCTTTGCTGGCCATGGTGGTGCAGACATTTCATCCTAGCACTTAGGAAGCAGAGGTAGGAGAATCATGACCATGAGTTCAAGGCTAGCCTGAGATTATATAATGAATTCCAGGTCAGCATGGGCTAGAGCAAGACCGTACCTTCGAAAAAGAAACAAACCCACACAAAAAAATGACTTTTCAGTAATGAAAGAGTAAGAGGTTGGGAAGAGCTTACATTAGAAATGGAGAATTTAGTCAAGATAAAACAATAATGATTATGGCTGCAATAATAATAATAATAAAGATGATGATAATAAAGCACTCATGATATGTTTCTCACAAATTAAGGAAATTTTTTTTTTTTTTTTTTTGGTTTTCAAGATAGGGTCTCACTGTTGCTCAGGCCGACCTGGAATTCACTACATAGTCTCAGGGTGGCCTTGAACTCATGGAGATCCTCTTACCTTTGCCCCCCAAGTGCTGGGATTAAAGGCGTGCACCACCATGCCCGGTAGGAATTTTTTTTTTTTAAAGCAGGGCTTACAGATTGCTTAGTAGTTAAGCACATGCACGTGAAGCCAAAGGACCCAGGTTAGATTCCCTAGTATCCATGTTATACAGATGCATAAGTTGGTGCATGTGTCTGGAGTTCATTTGCAGTGGCTGGAGGCCCTGGCGTGCCGATTCTCATTCTCTCTCTCTCTCTCTCTCTCTCTCTCTCTCTCTCTCTCTCTGACTCTTTCTCTCTCTGTTGCGCTCAACTAAATAATAAAAATGAAAACAGCGTTTAGAAAAGCAAAATCCATCCGTCAACCAGCCTATCACATCTTCTGGGATAATTGCAGTGATTTGTGATACCTCAAAATTCTGTGTTTAGACATGTGAACTTGAAAGTTTAGAGGGAAAAAGTAGTGAATGAAAGTAGGAGGGAAAGATGTCAGAGAAAGTATATGAAACATTAGAGAAAAATAATACATGTCAAGTTTACTAATGCATAAGGGGAGAGAAAAAGAATGTTAAAGAGATTTAAGTGGGCTGGAGAGATGGCTCAGTAGCTAAGGCATTTGTTGTTTCTGAAGTCTAATTAAAGGGGTTCAATTCCCCGGTACCATTGTAAAACCAGATTCACAAGGTGTAACATGTGTCTGGAGTCCCTTTGCAGCTGATGGAGGATCTGCAATGCCCATTCTATCTCTCTCTATATATATACATCTTTCAAGTAGGTAAATATTTTTTAATTTAATTTATTAGTTTTCTTTTCAGCAAATACAGACACTTTGGTACCATTGTTTAGGCTCATCCATGATCTACCCCCTCCCAATGGACCCTTCTTGTTGATGTAAATGGGTCGTGCATTGTGGAGTTAGCCCACAGTTATTGGTACGATAAATGTCTCTGCATATCATGACCCAACATGTGACTCTTAAAAAGGTCTAATTAAGAAAGTATAGCTACAACATCATAATAAAACTATGAAGCATGTAAGAGTATGTATATATTTATTATATATATATATACATATTCTATGTATATAGAAAGCACAAAATATAAAGATAATAAAATATAAAACACCACATGAAATAAAGGGTAGCATTCATAGAAATGACAGACTTCAGACTAAAAGTAATTTCAGAAACAAAGAAACAGAAAAGGTCCAATCATACAAATTATATATTGCAGCTTGCCGCAAATTCACTGTAATCTATATACTACATTGATTATCTCTAGCCCAAACATCCAAAATAAAAAACAACCCCAAATCAAAAACACTTTAAGCAACATGAGGCATTAAGAAAAAAATATCCACAAAATGAAACATGGTTTGATGCACAAATTATTTGAAATGCCTGTAAAACTATTTTCATGTTATGCATATAAAAATCAAATTAAAATTTTTAGATTCCAGTCCTACTGCCAGGATATATCATTGTATAAATATATACAAATACTCTTGTATCTGAAAAAAATACCCCAAATTCAAAAGACTTTAGGACTTATATAATTTTTAATAAGGGATATACATTTGGAAAAGGGTGTATGTTTCTGTGAATAGCTGCCAAACTCAGAAAGAAACCTAACAAAATACAATACCCTTCTGGGCATTATGGTGCATGCTTTTAATCCCAGCACTGGAGAAGCAGAGATAGGAGGATCAAGGCCATGAGTTCGAGGCCAGCCTGAGACTACATAGTGAATTCCAGGTCAGCATGCATGGACTAGAGTGACACCCTACCACAGAATACAAAAAAAAAAAAAAAAAAGAAAGAAAGAAAGAAAGAAAAGAAAACAGCTATACCACTCATAAATAATACTTTACAAAAACTGCACGAGGGCTGCACGAGGGCTGCAGAGGTGGCCCTGTGGACAAAGGCACTTACTTGGCAGCTGTGAGTTCAATTCCTGACCTTCCATGGATATACAGACACTAAGTTGCACCTCTGTTTCTGATCTCAGTTTTTCACAAGAGCAGTGAGAGGTGGGATCAGGAGAATTCCAAAGATCATGGTCCCCATAGGGTAATAAAAAACCAGAAGTAGACTGGAGAGCTGGCTTATCAGTAAAGGAGCTTGCGTGCAAAGTCAAAGGACCCAGGTTCAATTCCCCAGTACTCACATGAAGACAGCTGGACAAGGTGGCACATATTTCTGGAGGTTGTTTGCAGTGATTAGAGGCCCTGGGGTGCCCATTTTCTCTCTCATTCTCTCTCAAATAAATAAATACGAAAAAGAAACAGAGATAGGGTTGGAGAGATGGCTCAGTAATTAAGGTGCTTGTCTATGAAGCCTATGGACTCATATTCGATTCCCCAGTACCCAAGTAAAGCCAGATTCACAAGGTGGCACATATGTCTGGAGATCATCTGCATTGGCTACAATGGTGCACCAATTCCCAATCTCTCTCTCTCTCTCTCTCTCCCTCTCATAAATAATAAATAAATATAAAAACAGAAGATAGATGCTATCTCAGTGAAGGTGGAAGGAGAGGACCTGCACCTCTGACCTCCACACACAAATAATATAAAGTAAAGCCAGCACAATCCTATAGCAATACGTCCATTGACCCTATTTTCTTTTGAGGCAGGGTCTTGCTCTAGCCCAGGCTGAGCTGGAACTCACTATGTTGTCTCTGCCTCCCCAGTTCTGGGATTAGAGGTATGAGCCACCACACCTGGCTCTTTGACCATAATTTAATACACTTCATATATCAACCCTTGCATGAAGCTCCCAGCTTTGAGCCTTTTGTTCAATTGTCACTTCACACTGGGAACAGGTGGTAGAACAGACCTCTCATAGTATAATTCAGGAAGGAAGGAAGGGAGGGAGGAAGGGAGGGAGGGAGGGAGGGAGGGAGGAAGGGAGGGAGGAAGGAAGGGAAAGAAAGAAGGAAGGGAAAGAAAGAAGGAAGGGAAAGAAAGAAGGAAGGGAAAGAAAGAAGGAAGGGAAAGAAAGAAAGGGAGGAAGGAAGGAAAGAAGGAAGGAAGGAAGGAAGGAAGGAAGGAAGGAAGGAAGGAAGGAAGGAAGGAAAGAAAACAAAAAGTATGGGTCTATAGAGATGACTCATTGGTTAAGGCACTTGCCTGCAAAGCTAAAGGACCCAGGTTTGATTTCCCCAGTACCCACATAAGTCAGATGCACAAGGTGGCACACTCTCATTATCTGTCTCTCTAAAATAAATAAAATATTAAACATAACTTAGGAAGATATAAGATGATTATTGTTTTCACCAAAGTATCATGTAATCTGGCTACTACAGGACTGTGGAAGTTTCTCTTAAATGTTGTCCCACCTTTTAGTATGCTTACATTATGAAATTTTCTGGGCTGGAAAGATTGCTTAGTGGTTAAAGAGCTTGCTGGGAAGCCTAAGGACCCATGTTCGACTCTCCAGATCCCACATTAGCCAGATGCACAAAGATGAGTCCAATGCAAAGTCAGACATGACCACAAGGTGGTGCAAGCGTCTGGAGTTTGTTGCAGTGTCTAAAACTCTGGCATGTCAATTCTCTCTCTTTCCTTCTCTCTCTAAAATAACACATAAATAAAATTCTCCAAGTGTGGACCATCTTCCAACATCCATGCCCTTGACAATGATACACACACATCCATGGGAAAGAATATACAGATTCAGCTATTGCTTACAAGTTACCTCAATCCCTAACTCATGCCACATGCATATAAAAAAAAAATCATCAAGTGGTACCTCATGTGGTGGGCATGTCCCTTTAATCCCAGCACTTGGGAGGCACAGGTAGGAGGATCATGGCCATCTGTTTGAAGCCAGCCTGAGACTACATAATGAATTACAGGTCAGACTGGGCTAGAGTAAGACCCTATCTTGGAAAACATCAATAGCAACAACAACAACAAAAAAAAAACGCAAGTGGCTTAATATAAGGATGTCACAGTCTATACCATGCATTAGAGCCCTTGGAAGCAGAGTGGACCTGTAGGACAGATACCTTCATGGAAGATCTATTCATATTATAAGTAATCATCTCAAGTATTTTCCTATTTAAAAATATTTTATTCATTTGCAAGCAGAGAGAGATGGAAATCGAGGGAGGGAGGGGGGGAGGGAGAGAAAGGAGATGCAGCGGGGTCTTGCACTACTCCAAACAAACGCCAGACACATGTGCTACCTTGCACACCTGACCTTATATGGGTCCTGGGGAGTCAAACCTGGGTTCCTATGCTTTGCAGACAACTGCATCACCTCTCCAGCCCTCAGGTATTTTGTTGCATGAACAGTATGCTGTTTATACCACACTACTTAGGAGAATAAAGCTCTTCTCTCCTATCTTGGATCTGACCACCAGTGAATATTTCCATACCAAGTATATATTATGATGCCATGCAGGCATTCCAAAATTGTTTAACATCTTTAATTATGCACAAAATCTATATGATGTAAGCCTTTATTATGTAAGTACTTATTGTGAATCAGACAAAAGTCATCAAACAGAATAAATTGGTTTTTTTGTGGATTTTTTTTATTAATTTGAGAGAGAGAGAGACGCAGATAGATGAGAAAGAAAGTGCAACAGAGAGAAAGAGTTAGGATAGATAAATAGAGCACAAATGGGCTCATCAGGGCCCCAGCCACTTCAAAGAAACCCTAGATGCATGCACCACCTAGTGCATTTGGCTTTATGTGGGTACTGAGGAATTGAATTAGGTCATTAGGCTTTGCAAGCAAGTGCTATAACTGCTGAGCAATCTTTCCAGCCCTGATTTTTTGTTTTGTTTTTCAAGGTAGGGTCTTACTCTGACCCAGGCTGACCTGGAATTAACTATGTAGTCTCAGGGTGGCCTTGAACTTGAAATCCTCCTACCACTGCCTCCCAAGTGTTGGGATTAAAGGAGTGCACCACCATGCCCGGCCCTGTTGTTTTTAAGACATGATCTCACTGTAGGTCAGGCCAGCCTAGAACTCACAGCCATTCTTACATCTCAGATTCCCCCATTCTGGGAATAAAGTTATGAGCCA